>NW_028292569.1:27825792-28125792 GCF_029948245.1 Actinia tenebrosa
CTGACTGAGCTCGTGGCCAACTCGAGTGTTGTAGGATTATGGCATCACTGGTGGTGTTCAAGGTGGCAAAACGTCTAGTAGTTGTGGTGGCCGATACGTTAGAATCGGAAAATTGTAGCCTAGGAATTGGTGCAGACAAGTAGAGCGAGAACAAGGGTGGAATGGGGTGAGAGACAGGATGTGTGACGGGTCTGTAGTGACTGCTCTCACACAGTGGAAATACCAAACTGGCTTTATTTGCCCTGAATATTTTACGACATGCCCGTATTGTGGTGGTAATTTCTGGAATTGCTCCTGTACCTGGCCTGAAAGCCTAAATCTAGTTGACCTCATTGCCAGTGAATAGAAACGTACATACTATTTCGACAGGTAAAACTGATGGTGCCTGTCAACACTGCAATGTTAGAGCTCGAAATCATATCAAACATGTACATTAATTATGACACCAACTTCATTTGTAAGAAACAAAATATTTTATTTCACTTTTCAATAAATTCTACAGCAAATCCAAAACAATAACAATATGTCTTTGGTATAATTATTTTCTATGGCGGCGGATAATAGTACATTCGAGATCCCCAACTGGGTACTTGCTGCTGTCCAGTAGCTAATCCACTTTGCTGTTCCCTTGTTGTCAGTTCCATTTCCGGACCGAGCGCATTAAAAATAGTGTCCAGTTCAGAAAGTGGTGAAAATTCTTGGTAAATAATCTTTTCCTAGTTGTGCCTCGTAACTTTGCGCACTGCCATCATCCGGAAGGGTTTGAATGGATCCAGAGAACGCGGTTGGCTCCTGATGAAGATCGGTGGTTTCGGACTGACTGGATGCAGTAGTTGCCTCATTGTTCACTAACTCCGTATCCCACTATTTCAATTGCCGATTTGAGTGATGTCCATTCGTCTAAAGTCAAAGACACTCCTGAGCTAGTTAGAAACCGTCTTCCCCGCTCGACAAATCTTTTTTCTGTTTGCGGATACATATTTTTTTCTCCCTTCGAACATCCTTCACAAAAATAGCGTATCCACGGTCTCCTATTTGTATTACTTTTTCCAGATGACATATTAACTTATCCGCACTCTGGCTGGATTATAGCTGAGTGCAAGTGGGGTTTTTTCCGACGAAGGTGATGAGCAAGTGATTCTGCTGATTTTGATCGGGCTTTTAAAACTTTTCTCTGCATAAAAATAGGTATTCATATTTCATATTTCAAATTTCCCGCCTTGGTGATTGCAATTCGTACTTTGACCCCTGTTCTACATTCCATTTCATTAATCCCCTAAAATATTTCGCTCATCTTCATGATCACCCCTCCCCTCACATTCTCCAAGGGTATTCAGGAATTTAGACCACCCCTCCCCCTACATTCTTAACGGGTAGTCAGGAATTTAGACCACCCCTCCCCTAGCTACTACGGTATATGGGGGGGGGGGTTCACTACTACAATTACTGCGTGTTTTTTTTTTCTTCTTACGTTTCTGGCCGTGTGTGATTTCTTTGAAAATAAGACTTTCCTTAAGAGTTTCTGGCAAAATAAATAAGCTTGGGCGTAACATTTTTTCCCTCATTTAGACGTGCCATTTTTTTCGAACCACAGTTAAACTGAACCTTTTTGCGTGTTACACAGACGCGCAAAATCTGTTTCAATCTGCATGTAGTCTGCATGCAGTTGACCAGTTACTAGTAACAAGAAATAACGCGAGATAATGACGTTGTCTGCCAAACTTTCATGTCTTTTTCTTCCATTATTAATTTTCGCTCTTCTTTTCTCTTCCCTTTCTTTAACATTGTCTTTTCTTTCGTAAAAAAGACGTGGTCGGCCACGAGGATAGATTACGCCCTTTGCATCGGTCTATCCCTGAATGTTTGTAAGGTTCGAAAAGATTGTTCACTTTTGTTCATCTCAAAAGTGGGCAAGTCAGTTTATCAGTGGAAGTGACCCTATTCGTGGTGTGACAAACGTGACAAGCGTGACAAACCTACAGAGGATTCATTTTCTTTTGTTTTTACTCTTCGAAAAAATTCATAAGTATCCCAAAGGATACGAAAGGAATAATGATGATATCCCGACGAGTTTCCAAAAAATAGCTGTTCATTCCCCTAGAGGTTTGTCACGTTCAATTGGTAAAACATTGTCACACCACGGATAAGGTATTAGGCAAATGGGTCAGGTTTTCGTTGTACTGACTATTGGCCTCACTTACACAAATGCAGGGCGAGGCAGCAGAATTTTCTCTTTCGTATTTGATGAATACCGCACAGGACTGTAACTTTTGTGAAAGATTTGCTCTCAAACGAGGCTACATGCTATACAAATGAGCCTGTAGTCGAGAATCACAGCGGTATTCACCGAAGCACAAAAAAAATATCGCAATTATTTTTCATGCTGACTACAAACGCTGAACTTCACATGAGCCGAACCTAAAGACATGAAAGAAGACCGCCTTATTATCCGTTGCTTTCAATTAGGTTCGGCTCATGTGAAGTTCGACGTTTGACCTAAGTCTATACGTTGGGTTACCTGTGACAGAGAGACACACATCACAAGTCTGCTTTGTACATAGCTAATTGAAATTCACGTCGTAATCTATCTGCCTCCAGTTGTCTGAAGTAAGCCGAATCTTCGTCTCTGTTTAGATTTTCTTGGAAATCACGGATTTCTTTTTCCATTTTTTGACGGAGTTCGCGACGCATTTGTCTCATGACCTAAAAAAAAAAGAGAGAGAGAAAGATCGTAAGGTATTGTCCAGGGCCCGGTTGCACGAAGCCTGGATAGCGCTATCCGGCGGATAAATCTTATCCAGTGAATAAGTCGATGCTGTTATCCAATAAATTTATCCACTGGATAACATTTGTCCGACGGATAGCGCTATCCACCCTTCGTACAACTTGGCCCAGATCGACATTTAAGAAGTTTACCAGGAGAAAATGAACTAAGAGCTTAGTTCATATTCTCTTGATTTTACCCTACTGCAGATAGGTCAATAAATCCCTTGTGGTACCCACCCTCCTCTCCCTCAGGGAGTTAAAACAAAGACTCCTTGAAATAGCAAATAAAAAACGGGAAACAAAGATATGGGTAGGGAAGGAAAGGAAAGGAAAGGTAGGAGAGAATGGGAAAGTAAACGAAGGAAAGGAAAGACAAAGTAAAAGAAAGGGAAGAGAAGAGAAAACAATAGCAAAAAATGAATGATAAAAGAAATATGAAGAAATGAAAAATTGGCATAGTTAGGAAATAAAAAGAATGAAAATGGAATAAAAATAAATAAAATGGAAACAAAATACACGAAAGAAAGGCGAAAAAAAAAAAGGGGAAAAAACCCGAAAATAATTGTAATCTACAGTAAATAAATGATTTCGTATTAAGACGAAAAAAGAAAAAAAAACGGGAAAAAGAAAATCAAAAGAAAAGGAAAAACAAAACAAACAAATAAAAAAAGACAAAAAAGGGGCCAAAAAAAGAATATTAATTAAAAAGAAAAAAGGAGAACAAAGAAAAACCTCATATGCATACTACAACTTTACCTTTTCTTGTGCCTCTTGACGTACTTTAATTTCATTTCTTTCTCGAGTCATTCCCTCAGCTAACATGGCGAACTGGTCTTTATAGCTGGTTACGAAGTTAAGCAAAATAACCAACAAACCTGACAATTACGGTTAGCTAGGGAACAATCATTATTTGAGTCGGAGGGGGCGCGGAGGGGGGCGGGGAGGGGTGGAGGAGAAAATGCTTTTGATGCAAAAATTTTTCCAGGCCCCAACCTAATAGCGTTCATGTTTTTCGGGTACCCCCTTCAATCGTTTAAACAATCCTCCCAATCCTCCTTTTGACCTTCAAGGCCCCCATGTTCCACTTAAGAAATTTGACCCCCATTTTCTTCTCCACCCCCCCCCCCCCCCTCCGACTTAAATAATGACTGGTCCCTTATTGAGCGTTTCGAGTTTACAAATATCTTAGTAAAGGGATGATGCTGCCTTAGAGATATTGGCGACCGTTAAGATTTGCAAAATCTACGACGGCGACACAAGTCGCAAGTGTAAATAGACGTTTTGCTCCATCCCGTTCCGGTGCCCATAATCCAGCTTGGAACGCCTGTGGTTAGATGGCAGAACAATAAAATCCCTTTTCTCACGGGAATGGAATTCTTTCTTATGTAAAAACGATTGTGTTGTTCCTGCAATCTAACATGGCTGCCGTCACATGATGGTGCAAAACCTCTATAGCTGTCGGAAGGCAGTGCATGCACTAACACTCAGCGTCTTAAAATAATTGAGGGGAGGGTGCTGCCCTTGTAATGACATCTGCAAATAGACCTTCAAGTCTTCTCGACTTTACTGACAATGTTGACTTTACTGACATCGTTCTGAATGAAATCTCCAATGAACAGAATTCCAAAGAGAAAGTATTTACACCTCCAGTTGACGTCGTATTTTTAGAGCCACAACAATCATCATCATCATTTAGTTGCAATAATAAGGATACTAGTTTTCCAGTGATTCTATCTCGTTCATTTGTCGCTGTTCCAGAGCTTGTCGTTTTTCTTTGGCATATTTTTGCAGCTCTCGCACACGTTGCTTTTGAATTTCAAGACCTTCTTGGAAAAGATTTTTAAATATCTGAAATGAAATCAAATAACGGTTTGAGCATACGCGAAGCAGAAAACACGTCACTAAACCAAATAAGGGTTTGTGCTTTGAACTTACTTGCTCTTCCCGCGTTCGTCTCTTGAGCATCTTAGAGCGCATGCGCAGCTGGTACTCGTCGTAGTACCTTCGGGCGCGCGCCGCTACTTGTCGCTTCTCGTTCATCTTTGTCTTGACAGCACGTTCACGTTCCTCACGTTCGTGTTCATCACGCTGACGAGGTAGAGGAGAATCACGAATGAGTTACTGACTTGATATGTTTTCCAGTTTCACCGCACGTGTCATTCCCTAGAGTATCATTTCTTTTTTAATGGATATGTATTAGTCTCCTCTGAAGCCGTTCTTAGAAAAGTTTGGAAAGACACATGAATATGGATACAACTCAAACTTTACCAATGTTATACAATAGAGAATGACACGTGGTCTAAAATGGAAAATATCACGCCAAAGAGGTCTAATTCAAGTGTATTTTTGAGTACTGAGGACTGGTATTCTTGCATTCATACCTTGGAAATGTAGAGACTCTTGCCATCAAGAGCCTTCTCCCATATCATTTTTGTTAACTAGCAACGCTTGAGTAGGTTGAATTGGAAATTATGTGTTGAGTTTTGGCGGGAGAACGAAGGAAAACTCGTGAACCCGGTGAAAACCCTGAATCAATGGATCTTAAAAGATGGATGGAGAGACCTAACAAACTCTACTGACAAGTGATGCTGAGTCAAAGAATTGAGCCTGAACTGACCCCCGAGGTGAGAGGTGACGGCACAAGTGTACAATCACTACGTCATTCTCGATTTATTTTCCTCAAAAGTACCATTGATACAACCCTCTTGCATTCGATGCATACCGCTGTTTTTGAAGACTACAGACTCATTTGCACAGGCTTAGCCTCGTTTATAAGGCCCCGTCCACACGTATCCGTAAATTTTTGTATCCGCAAATTTATTTTTACGGATACGGGTTGCGTCCACACGTGTCCGCAAACTTTTGTATCCGTATCCGTAAGTTTACGGAAACAGATACGTGTGGACGGTGAAAACGATTCGAATACGCTGCGCGTGGACGCAAACATTTTCTTATCCGCAAAATCCGCATTGCGGATACAAAAATTTCCGGATACGTGTGGACGTGGCCTAAGTCAGCTATTCACAGATACCATTAAAAGTCCGTGGGATTTCAAAACATTGGTATTGTTCAAGCTGTACATTCTTTACATTACAGTTGACTTTTGCAAATGATTTGCTCTTAAACGAGGCTAAGCCTGTGCAGATGAGTCTTCAGTCATAAAACACAGCGGTATTTACCGAGTCAGAGAAGAGACTTACCATTCTTTGATTAGTTTCCAACTCCTTCTTGAGTATTTTCAACAGACGTTCCTGCCTTTTCTCTGCTTCTTCGACAGACCGCTGCCCCTTTGTCTTCTTGGCCTCTGTTTCAGTCTTACTAAGAATGCTGAGTTGCCTGGCCTGTTTTTGCCACATGGCGTGTGTAGTCTGGGGCGAGACGTGAAGAAAGGGGAATTCTTCGAATAACGATGGTAAAAGCGCTTCCTGGAAATCTGGAAAAGTTTATAAAAGTTGTTGTGATCTGCCAGGTAAAACATTTAGCAGCTTTATTTTGTTTAGTGAGACAATTAAATTGGTACCTTTTTGTTACAATGGCAATCAACATAACCATCATTACCACCATCTTCATTATCATCACCATCATCATTACCACCATCATTACCACCACCATCATCATCATCATTACTATCATCACGGTCATAAACAACACCATCACCATTACCAGCATCAACACCATTATCAACATCATCATTACCACCACCACCATCACTATCACCACAACCATCACAATCACCATAATTATCATCAACACCATCATCATTATCATCACTACCATCACTACCATCACCATCATTATCATCATTACCAGCATCACCATCACTATCACAAACACCATCACCATCATAAACACCACCATCACCATCATTACCATCATCAACAACCACCATCACCACCATCATCATTATCATCACTAACATCACCATCACCATCACCATCATTATCATCATTACCACCATCACCATCACTATCACAAACACCATCACCATCATAAACACCACCATCACCATCATCACCGTCATCATCATCATCACCATCATCATCACCGTCATCATCATCATCATCATCACCATCGTCAACCGTCATCATCATCATCATCACCATCAATTCATCATGAACATTCTCAGCATCATAACTATCACAAAATCATCACCATCATCACCATTGTCGTCATCCTCATTATTTTTCATGTGTAAAAATAGAATTTTCCTTTTTTTCAAAAACACATCTCTCCGGTAATAAAAGAGATCAAATCACCTGTAACTTTCTTTCTCCGTCCAATATCAGGGCTAGCAGACGCACTTCTCTTTCTAGTCTTCACCAACGGTCGCTTCTTTGATCGAGGTGTCCTTCCTTGTGGACGGTATATTGTTTCGAGGCGACCACGCTGCTTGGTTGGAACTGGCTTTTTTGCTTTCTTTTTTGGAACCTGAGGCGACCTCTGAAAAATAGAAATATTATCTGCTATGAATATGTTAAGTTCCTGCTATCAGAGCGTCTGTTTATTGTGTTGGAGGTCGTGGTTCGAGTCCCGGCCAGACCAACACTCAGGGTCTTATAACAACTGAGGAGAAGGTGCTGCCTTTGTAATTACATCTGCAAATGGTTAGACCTTCAAGTCTTCTCGGATAAGGACTTAAATTCGTAGGCCCTGTCTCGCAATTCTTTCTTAACCTGTAAATGGGGGACATAAAAGGACCTGTAGAATTATTCGTATAAGAGTAGGGGATTGTCTCCCGGTTCAACAGCCTATCCCAATTTGGAGGCATAACACTAATGTACTATTCTAACAATTCACTCATGATTGTACACGGCTGCTAATAGAGCGAACAGGGAGGTTTTTTCCCCGTAGGAGGGAGAGTTGGGAAGTGACTGTACAAAGGCTAATACAGACTAGGTTTACTGCAATAGTTTTAGAGCCTTTGCTATTCAACGAACCTGTACTTTTCTCTTTTTTATTTCACTTCTTTCATCTTCCTGTTGCTTCTGAATATCCCGAAGCTGTTCAGCATAAGCCTCGCGCATGGCAGTAGTGTGCTGCTGCCGCTGTTCCTCGGCTTCGTCCTCTAATAGTCTCCGAAGTCTGTCCATTCGGCTTGTTATCGGGATGACTTCCGCATCTTCGTCGAAATGAACGGCTCGACGAGCGGATTTCGACGTAGATCTTGGTTGTGCTTCAATTTTCTTCCATCGTTCTATATCGTTTAAAATTCAAAGATATAATTACTTTCTTACGCCCTTTGTCACGTGACCCTACACACCTTAAATCAAACAGTAGCGTCAAAATGACCACTAGAAATGAAAAGTCAATATTTTTCTTGTCATTTTTGCACACGAGAAGACACATGAATATGGATTCAAATTCAACAAAGAATCTTATTCTCAAGAGAATGACACGTGGTCTAAATGGGAAAACATTACGCTCAAGCCACAGTCAAAAAGGTCATGTTTTCCCATTTCAGATCACGTGTCATTCCCTATAGTATCATTTCTTTGTTTAACGGTTGCGCATGTGAAGACGCATGAATATGGATACAACTTAAAAAAATAATCTTATTCTCAAGGGAATGACACTGGCTCTGAAATGGGAAAACATCTCTGATAAAATGGATAGTCTTGGCATGCCTGTCACTCATTCGTGATTCTCCTCTACCGCGTCAGCGTGATGAACACGTGAACGTGAGGAACGTGGACGTGTTGCCAAGTTACAAGGGTCTATTCCGGGAGCATGCGCAGTACAAACTTAGATTTTAGATGAATAGCACGTTCGCAAGATGGCGTCATTTGACTCCCACTGCCACAATGCTTAGCGAATTTTCTTCATTCAAATTTGTATTCCCTCTGAGAATAGCAAGACAATTGCTGCTAATTAACTGAACAAAAGAAAGTGTGCAAGGGAGTCTGGTAGTACAGGTCAATGACGCCATAATGCAAACGTCCTATTACAGAGCTTTTCTATCGCAGGGCTGTAAGAGTGAAGCGTGTTCTTCTCACCATGAATGCGACGTAGGATGCTATCTTCAGTAGATTCGCTGTCACTGTCATGAGTTGGGTCACCTCGGTTATAATCTAGTAAAGAAAAAAATGAGCATGAGATAATTCTGAAGCAGGCAAGCAGGCAAGCAGGCAAGCAGGCAAGCAGGCAAGCAGGCAAGCAGGCAAGCAGGCAAGCAGGCAAGCAGTCAAGCAGTCAAGCAGTCAAGCAGGCAAGCAGGCAAGCAGGCAAGCAGGCAAGCAGGCAAGCAGGCAAGCAGGCAAGCAGGCAAGCAGGCAAGCAGGCAAGCAGGCAAGCAGGCAAGCAGGCAAGCAGGCAAGCAGGCAAGCAGGCAAGTAAGCAAGCAAACGAACAAAGAATGAAAGAAAGAAAGCAAGTAAAAAAGGAAGGAAGGAAGGAAATAAAGAAAGAAAAGATTGGACGAGCAAACAAACGATCGAACGAACGAAACGAAGGAAGGAAGGAAGGAAAAATGGAAGTAAAGCAGAGGGAAATCGTCCATATCTTACGAGGGTAGCACTTATTAGCTAGAGGCTAACAAACCTGTGGTCCCTCGCGTAGATTTTGATAAGACTGTCTTAATTTTGAATAACGGGATCCAAAAAGCAAGACTAAAAGTCGCGGTGATTAAATAAAAGTAGAAACTGTTGCAAGCATCCAAAAAGAAAATTTGGATTCAAACAAACCTATAGCGCTATCACTGTGCCTTGCAACATCACTGTCATCGCTGTCATCCCCGTCACTGTCGCTATCCATGTTCGTGTGTTTGTCTTCGGGGTGTTTCGCTTTTTCGTGTGGTATAGAAGGTTCTTTGGTAAGTCTAGATGTTTGTTGAGTGTCTTTACTTATGCTGGGTTTATCCAATGTTACCTTGTAGTTGAAAAAATGGAAGTTAAAAGGAAAGAAAGAAAGAAAAAGACTGAGGGAGGGAGGGAGGGAGGGAGGGAGGAAAGAAGGAAGGAAGCAAGGAACGAACGAACGAACGAACGAACGAACGAAGGACCATTACACGTTAAAACTTTTAGCTAAAACTTCTGTGTACATATTTACCAGGTTTTCCATTCTCTCTCTCTGCTCATCCTGTTCATGTCCTATCCCACGAGATTTCTCTAAATAAGAGACATATGGTTTTCCTATAACAAATAGATCTTACTATAAATAACACTTGTCATCGCTAATCACCACCGCAAAGTACAGCAGTGGCGCAGCTCAACGGGGTCGAACTGAAAGCATGTGAAGGTGCCTCTGACAGCCACTATACAGTTCTTTTTATGACACCGGAGCACAGCTCTAACCAGTTTGAATAGGCCCTTTGCAGTTAACTGTACTGGTGAGCAAATTTTTTTATTTCATTTTAAATTGGCGATTCTTTTTAGCTACTTGTAAAGAACTGAATGAAACGATGTGTAACCAGTGTGTCAAGAAATGCAGTTTTATTACGATCTCTCGAAACAGGTTGTAGAAAGTTTGTTTGCTCACCAGTATATTTCACCTATAGGAATCAAGATGTTCATTCATTTGCTCTCAGTGAATTAATCAGCACGTGATTGCTTAGCTGCAAAGGGCCTATTAGTTAGAGTTGATTTGGGAGGAGGGAGGAAAAACCGAAAAAGCCGGAAAAAACGGAGTCTGAAAGAGGACCAACAACCAACCAAAAAAAGGAAAAGAAAGAGAACCAACCAACTCAGCTCACATGGGGTGACTGGGATTCGAACCCAGGACCTCAAAGGCGAGAGAGGCGTTTTCCCACCACGCCATCCTGACTGATTATAGTACTTACTTAAGCCTGCAGTATCTGAAGATGTGAATACCGAGTCACTCAAGCCACCAGAGGAAGGGAATCGTCCAGTACCGGCTGAACTCAGTGGATCTGTTGCTGCAAAATAAACAGATTTATGAAATGAATTTAACATACAATCGTCGATGAAAATATCTATTTTTTTTTCTCTCTTTTACTGATTAACAGTTATTCGCCAACGGCGAACTTACTATAGGGGAATAATAACCGAAACGAAGTTGTCAAAAAAAAAAAGAAGATAAAAGACAATTTTCCCAGTAACAGCAACAAAGCGGCTGGCCGCCATTTTGGATTATTGCTGGAGGTGATTATCGTGTGATAGTATGAGTTTCTCGACCAATCAGCGCGCGAGATTTCTAATAATCACCTGTGTATTTTTACTAAAAGGTGATAATAGTTAGATATATTCCCTTTTCTTATATCGTAAATAATGCTGTGTTTTAAGGCTGAAGACTCATCTACACAGGCTTAGCCTCGCTCAAGAGAAAATCATTTGCGAAAGTCAACTGTAATGTAAAGAATGTGCAGCTTGAACAATACCAATGTTTTGAAATCCCACGGACTTCTAATGGTGCCTGTGGGGCAAATAGCTGACTTATAAACAAGGCTAAGCCTGTGCAAATGTGTCTGTAATCAAGGAATGCACGGTATTTTAAAGGTATGTTACCTGTTCTTAGTAACGACGGGGCAGTACTTGACAATGATGTCATCTTCCCAGTACGACCCTGTGTGCCAGGCATGTATGCATCACGTCCAGGAACGTTGGTACTTTGGGTAGAATAGACAGGTACATCTCTGCTTCTACTAGGTATTGGAATTTCCGTCCTTAGAGAAGAACGACTTGGAAATGCTACTTTAGGTCCAGGAAGGTTCGTGCTTGGAAAATCAAATCTTCCAGCAGAATGTTCTGGAAATGGTCTTTTAGTTACTGGAATACTAGTACTTGGGATACTTGGTCTTGTAGTGGAATGATCTGGAAATGGTACCGTAGTTCCTGGAAAAGTAGTGGTATTGCTGTGACTTGGGATACCAGATTTTGTAGCAGAACGCTCTGGCAATGGTCTTGTATTTCCTGGAAAACTAGTGATAATACTATAACTTGGGTCCATACCAGGTCTTGGGGCAAAACGATCTGGCAATGGTACAGTAGTTCCTGGAATACTGGTATTCGGAAGACCACTTCTTGGAATAGTGCGACCTGATATTGTTTCTTTTGGTACATCGATACTTGGACCAGGAACACTTAACCTTTTAGGCTGCAAATGGTGTGGATGGATACCACTTGTGCCTGGGACCCCTCTAGTGCTATCTACCCCAGGAATGTCTGCGTAGTAATCAAAAGATTAATATCAGATTCAATTGACCTCCTCGGCTTGGGTTTACTGTACATGTAATGTTGTCTCATTTCAGACCATGTGTCATTACCTTGAGAATTAGATTCTTTGTTGGAGCTGTATCCAAATTCATGTGTCTTCTCATGTGCAACTGAGTGCAACCGTTAAACAAAGAAAGGATACTCTAGGGAATGACACATGGTCTATACACATTCATACATTAAAAGTGTTAGGATTCTAGACTAGTCTTCTCTGCATGTCTCTATTCTTCTTACCTACAGCTGTATACTGGGCTTCCTATGTTACAGCTCTAACTGAGCATTGCCGGCCCCTCCATATATATACCTACTCCAAAACGGTAAGCACTCATTCAAAAGGGCCAAAAGGACCTTTGAGTGTCAAAATGAATCTATTGTGTTACTGCCTCATTCTATTGTATTATGGTCCAATAAATTATGTTCTTTTGGTTCATGTAAACAAGTGCTAACTCCCAAAGCACTAAAATATTACAAATATACCAATGAGAATTGGGGGGAGGGGGGGTGGGTCACGAGCACTCTACACCCCCCTGAATACACCCGTGTACACATACACATACACATACCTGTTCTATCATTTTGTTTTACATCAGATCCAACAGGATGATGAAAATGATGATGATAATGATGATGTAACATTGGGGTACTTCGTCCGCTTCCCCCACTTTCACTCCCTTCTTGATCAGCAGCACCAGTTGCTACGACATCAACCCTTGGCCTCACGCCAAGTGATGTAAGCTTTGCTTCATCTGTTCCAGAGTCTAGTGGTGATATTTGCTGGTTATATGATGAAGCGCTTGAGAGAAGGCTGCTAGAAAAGTTATCTAAGGGCTGTAGGAACAAAAGCAAAAGTATGATATTAGATCTTTATTTAATATCCTTCCATTTTTATATTTTATAGTCCCTTTTCTTATTTGGTAATAATACCACTATCTTTTATGACTGCACAAGCTTAGCTTAGTTGAAAATAATCAAGAAGGAGTTGGAAACTAATCAAAGAATGGTAAAAGTCTCTTTTTTTGATTCGGTAAATACTGCTGTGTTTTATGACTGAAGACTCATCTGCACTAGCCTCGTTTAAGAGCTAACCAATTGCAAAAATCAACTGTAATGTAAAGAATGTGCATATTAAACAATACCAATGTTTTGAAATCCAACAGACTTCTAATGGTGTCTGTGAATAGCTTACTTATAAATGAGGCTAAGCCTGTGCAAATGAGTCTGTGGTCTTCAAAAACAGTCATACGCATCAAATGCGAAAATGGTGTACTGCTATCTGACCAAAATAACCTTTGCCTTTATCAATCAATAAATACTAACTCGAGCTATTGGAAATTTGATAAATATCAAACTTCTAAACATACAAGGGATTTTCTAAGACTATTGTTTTATTGTGTTTAGCAAGGACTTATTGGACAATAGTGTCCTGGTCTATAAACAAGTTGATCTCACAAAACCTGCTTACAATACCTTATCTCTTTGTCCTTCTTCAGACGTGAGGGTATATTGCGTCAAATCGTCCGAGTCCCCTCCATCTGTGATAGATGTACTATGAGACCACATATCACTGCACACTGGCTGTTTATCTCTCGTGGGTAGGTCATAGGTTCGGTTTCTTTTATCCCGTAAAGAGTGCAAACTGCCAGTTGTCTCGCCAAGCTTTATCAATTCATTGGTGGAATCACTGACCTTTGAATAGAATAACAGTCCATATTTACTGGAGCTTTGGTTTACATGATAGTATTTTAGACTGATGTTGTGGTTACTGTAAAATCCAAGTATTAGCCATTCATCATTACCATCATCATTGTTTTCATCATATCATTATTTTCATCATCATTTATTGATAATCTTCATCATCATCATTATCATCATCATCATCATCATTACCTCAGATGTATCAGCATCATGTCCAGAATTAGTAGTGAGCTTGTTCAGTTTACTTCTGTCATCTCTGGTATCTCCTACACTGGATGAATAATTGCTGTAGCCGGGTCTGGCAAAGACAGAGGAGGAGGATGATGCCATCTTCTGAGAATCAAGTCCAACACTACAAAATAAAACAGTGAGTTTACATTGCATTTTAAAATAAAATTTTTGTTACAAATTATAATAAAATAGTGAGGTTACTGAAGAAATAGAAAACGCATGCGCATATTGTGTGCAGTTATAAAGCACGCAGGGGTTGGCAGAACACGAGAGAGATGTAAGGAGAAGCATGACACGTAGCGGAGTGCTCCTCGACACTTCTTGAGTGATCTGCCAATCCCCAAGTGCTTTACAGCTGTACAGCTGTATATCTCCACACAGCACAGCACAGCAAGCAAGTTTTTTATTTCTTTTATAAGATACAAATTACATTGAATGATGAAACTGAAAGTGTGCAGTGCATGTTGTGTGCTCTCATAAAACACTTGCTCCCAACATACAAGAATATATAATTTAGAGCAATCACTTTACAACACACTTTCCAATCACACACACAACATCGTACATGTATTTGCTGTCGCAACAAACTCAATTTTTTGTGGCGGTTTCCCAAAATTCCATACTAAGGCACATGCTCTCGAAAAGGTATATTTTCCCAAAATTCCATACTAAGGCACATGCTCTCGAAAAGGTATATTTTCCGACAATACCATGGAAACAATTTGATTGATAACCGCCAATTTTTTTTTGTTGAGACAGAAAGATACAACGTATGATTTGGCGTGTATATATTATAAAAGATCCACTTATTAGTTTCTAACCTGACTGGTGGTGCTTGGCTCCTTGGTTCTGTTTTGTACATATTATCCTGATATCCTGATCCAAATTCTTCCCTTAGAAGACCAGAAATAACCTCATGTTGTGATGTCAGTACATTGGAGTCATCCAGTTCACCTTAGGAAATGACGAAGAAAAATTGATTATTATTATTATACTGTAAGGGGGGCATCATGATAAAGTGGTCATACTGTAGCATCGGCCTCGCAATCTGGTGGTGCCTGGTTCGAGTCCTGCTGTGGCCACTAGCTGAGACTGTATTTGTCCTGATTCCTGATTAGTTCAGATTCAGTTTCTCAACCATGCTTGTAAATAGCCGACTGGTTTGCCTCCCTGCCAGTTGGGATTTTAAAAAGACTTTATGTTTCTATTTCTTCATTTCAGTTTATTCATTCTTGTACTGTAATCACCTTCACACTTTATGAAAAAATTCTTAAAGATAAAAGATTTGTTTTTAAAATAAAGATATTGATAAGTAAGCAAATATTTTTTTATGGAATCTGATAGTTTACGGCTTTCACTTGACAAGTCGTTACGCTTTTGTTATCACACAACCACTCGTTCCCATCTCGGAAGTTCTTACTCATTCGTAACGTTTTCTCTTACTTTACTTGACAGCAGTCGCTTTGTTTTACTTTTTTTAAATATATTTACTCTGTCACCTTTGTTTAAGATATGCTTCACGACTTTTCTTATAAGTAGGGGAACTTTTTTAAAAGTTATTTTATTTCTTTATTGTTTTAGTGGGGAGGTGCCTTGTATGGTACTCTACTGTAGGTCACGTTCGCACCCACTCTCTTGTTTTTCTTGTTTTGTTTCTCCTTGGGGAGGTATGTTAATATTTTATCAATATTGTTATCTTAGCTTGTAGTGTTGAAATTTAAAGGCCAATAAAGTTGTTAAAAATAAATTTAAAATAAAAACTGTGGTTACTGCTATTAACTTTAATTTATAGCATGTTGAATGTAATTTATAAATACTGTACCTTCAGAGTCACTCTGGTGTTCATCCATACATTCCAGGAAATATTCCAGTAAGCCTGCAAATATTTCCAACAAGTTTCTAATAGATATAACGTCTCCTCTGACGATCCCTTCAGCACTGATGTGTGACAAGTCTACATTAAGGACATCTTGAGCCAGTGCGTCAATCACACACTGACAGTTATGAATGTGTTCGTTGATTGTTACAGGGTTGACAATCATTCCTGATTAAAGATAAGAAAACAAAAATCTGTAATAAAAGTTTGAGTTTTCTCCATATTCATGTAACTTGTCACGACATCAAACCAGAAAACAAGAGATCAAAACAACCCAAGATTCTACAAGCCATCAAAAAAGAGCTATTACTGGAAGTGACATCTATTGATACATGTAGCAAGCTATTAGCCAGTGAAGATTTTTTTTTTTTTGTTATTTTCACCTAATTATTATGCCTTTTTTTTTTTTTTTGATCTCTTTTTTTCTGGTTTCATGTCATGAAAATAGTCAAATACAATAGTTTGAGGACTTATTTTGATATGTTTTGACTTAGCATCCGCTAGTTGCCCCCCAGTCAACCACTTGTTTGCCCCCCACAGTCAACTCCAAAAAGTCACGTGATTGATAGTAGTAAGTAATTGTTAATTTTTGTAATGGAATAAAAGAAAAGAAAAGTTTTAAAATAAGTGCTCAGTATTTTTTGGGCGATTGTGAAAACTCAGGAGCAAGAACAGAGATGCCAGATGATGAGGCAAGCAAATTTACAGAATGAAAACAGTTTTCAAGACACTTATTACGGTAGGCCGTTTTCTCAAAGTTGTGTGCGTACGTCCAACTTGACGGACCACAAAATTGAAAAACGCAAATGCAGTAAAATTGAGAAGACAGTTTTATATTTAAGAGGAGAATAATTGATTTTATGAATTCTTAACAAAAAAAATTTCATAGCATTTGCATGATAATACAGTACTCGTGTTCTGGTATCGTGGCCCGTCAAATTCCTTAAATTTGGATGCACACGCAACCTTGAGGAAACGGTCTCTTGTTCATGCTTTCTTATTTCCTAAATAGGATGGCAACAGCAAGGACGATGGCGTGTTCATAAAAAACCATTTCTCAACTGAAGCTACACTGAGAAAGAAAAATTAAGGCTAGAATTGTATTAGATAATTATCTTTTTTGGGCATAAGGTTTCAGACCATGTGTCATTCTCTAGAGAATAAGATTCTGTGTTTGAGTTGTATCCATATTCATGTGCCTTCTCATGCACAACCTTTAAACAAAGAAATGGTACTCAAGGGAATGACACGTGATCGGAAACGGAAAAACAGGTAAAGAACTTGTTTTCCTAACTTGAGTACCTTTCAAGTCGTCACCAATGAGACCCTTGTAGACAGAAACAAAAAAATCATCTTTACAATCCGTTAGCCTGGAGATTTTGGTCCCTATGCTGCACTTCTCCAGAAACTCATTAGCTAAAGCAATAAACCCTGTGAAATAAATTAATGGCTTTAGCTACGGTATTGTATCAAAAATATTAAACTTTTATGAATTTAAAAGCTAGAAATTATTTCACTAGAGTATTCTAACTCTCGTATGAAGGTAATGAAGCGAAGACAAGAAGACATACAAGAGTATAGACTATGAAGGAGGAGAAGGAGAAGGAGGCACGGCTGTTTCAATTACGACATTAGGTTCCAGGCGCGCGCGCGGCCAAATCGCGTTGCTAAGCTGCTTCTCTTCCTTGACAACGAAAATGGCGGCAATTTTGAAACTTTGTTTTCCTCATTCAGCAAAATTAAAACCGGTTTAAAAAACCTTTTCTTTCAAGTTAAGATTCCAAACACGAAATACAGGTAAGTTAATCTAATCTTTTATCGAAATTCATTTTATTTATGGAAGTAAAAACGTTTTTCTTCGCAAAAATCAGGGTTTTTCTACCGAGTTAAGTTTCGTGGCTGAGCACGTAATCCTGAAAAATAAAGATATTCAATACGTGTTTACGGCTTCCACGAGCAAACAACATCGACAACTAAAACAAATTTTCGATTCTCATTTGATACGCATCTTAAAATTTAGAATACAGGTTAATGAAGTTTTTTTTGGTTTAGTCTAAAAGCTTTTTTATTGACAGATGAATGGCTTCCCTGAAAGCGTAGCAAGTTTATAGTAATGGAGTTTCACTTACGTGAACTAAAACTAAATAACATCGACAACTAAAACATATTTTCGATTCTCATTTAGTAATGGAGTTTCACTTGCGTGAACTGAAGGTATCTTGTCGTGTTTGTGGATTTAAGGCGGGAAACTCGCAAGGATATGTTTACAAAACGTCTACAAACCATGTTGCAGACAAATTACAAGTCGCATATGGTTTATCTGTCCAAGACGACGACGAAAATGTTCATCCACAAAATGTGTGTGTCAACTGTTACGTGAAAAGCTTTAACGCATGCAAAAATTTGAATTACAAGTGCAGCACTCAACCAGTTGTTTGGCACCCGCATGAAAAAGAAGACTGTGAAACATGCGAGAGTTTTGCAAGAAGAAACCGGGGAGGCAAAAAACCAAAGGCGAGAAAGGGAAGAGGACGCCCCAAACAAGGTTTAAGAAGCGATGGCATTACCCCTTCTCAAAAGGCAATATATATTCCTTCAGAAATAGTTCCGGCGGCGCTTATGAATCCCATGCCAAGCATCGAGAGATTTTCCAATATTAGTGAGGAGCTGATCTGCCCTATTTGTCGTGAAGTACTGGACAGGCCATTACAAGCAAGTTGCGACCATTTTTTTTTTTTGTTACTCTTGCATCGAGAATTGGATTCATTACGTCGGAGACGGTGCTGGGTGTCCCGTATGCAAGAGGATAATTAAGATTCAAGAGCTTCGAAAGCCGCCCAGACTACTATTAAACCTCCTGTCAGCATCCTGTCTAGAATGTGCTATCTGTAAGTCCCTTGTAAAACTCGAACAGCTTGCACAACACGAGTCTAGCTGCACCTCTTACACGACTGGTCGATGCACCACGCTTGTTAGCGAAGTTCTGAAAACCCCGTTATCGGCTCCATTGTCGCAGGTAGAAGAGTCCCTGACAACTCATTTAATGAAACGAAAGTTGACCGCTTCCGATTCCCCTACCGTTGTTTTACGAACTGGCGGAACTGTAAGTATAGTAAAGTATATGATTAGAATCTCAGTAGCGAATAGATTTTGAAAGCTAAACACCGAGTTTTGCTGCACGCAATGACGTGAGTGGATGAAGCAAGCCTCGAAAAATGATGGGGGGGGGGGGGGGGGGAGTCACCTCACGAATTAAATACATTCCATAGATTGTACTTTTTTGTGGCCGAAAACTGTATGCACCCAAGCCTCCCTCCTTCCCCACACTGCCAGCCCAGCCTCTCCCTTTGCAACGGCCATGAATCTTAAACATCATTTGAAAGGTTAAAGAAAACAATCACTTGCAGCGTTGGCATATCAGTTTGATAGCGTTTGCTTAATGGTACGAGTTAAAACCATTTTCGTAGAGGGCGCAACTTCACTCTTTGCAGCCCTTACAAGTATCTATCCTATAGGCAGTGGAATAACCACATCTTCATTTGTGTCAGGAAAAGAAAGTTCAAGACATTCGGTCAAAGTCGTGGTGTGGAAAAGGGCCATGTAAGGAAGAACTTGACAAGCAATTAAAGCAGATTGGTGCTGAACGCCAGGCTTATCATGGTGGGACATTCAATGGCAACCACACACACAAATGCCTTAAGGTATTAAATTATGTTTTTGGAGGCTTTCATTTCCTCTATATAATACTATAAATAATTGTAAGCTACATATAATCTAAGTGGGAAAAGAAAAAAAAATTAAATATAGGTTTTTTAAATAAATAGATGGTTTTGTTCCTTCTCTTATCCCTTATTCATTACCTGTAGGAAACAAATATCAAGCTGTTAGTTGAGGTACCAGTTGTTGTCTCTAGTAAAGTAATGCCCAATTTAATACAAGAGGCCAATGATATGAAGCAGAAATTTAAAGAAACACTGGAATCATTTGGGAAATACCACAGGATATATACTACGAAAGAAAAGCTATGCAATAGCCAAATCATAATCCTTGGTAAGATATGTATATTTAACAATAATAACATTTTATACACACTGGTTAACTAATTTTCAGAAACAGTGAGGGCAAAGGAATGTTTTCAAAGAGTATGTGCTATTCCCATTGGTTGCTTTGATAAATAAAAATAAGAATTTTTCATAAGTATTGTCACTCCAAAAAGATAAAAAAGCACATTTACATCAGGTCTATATTGTCTGTCCTCTTAATGGCAAAAAATTTAAGTTATTTTGACATTTTTTAAAGTACCAGTATTAATTAATGACGATTCGTGGCAAAAGAGGACAGACACATAAATAAACAGATCTACAGTACATTCAAAATATATATTATAGACCAAATTCAAAACTTGCACTGATGTGAGGCTTGAGTTGTGAACAAAGAGATATGGCGTGATTTGTTACGCCAGATCGCTTTGAGTCATGCCAGATCCCCTTGATAAGGTTGTCTTCCCTTTCAGAGAAAGAAATTGAAAGTTTCATGAAAGTGTACAGGCAAAACTTTCCTCATGCAACTGTTTTGCCAAAAATGCATTTCTTAGAGGATCACATGATCACATGGGTTAAGAGGTATCAGTTATGTAGTAACTATTATAAAATAATAACTATAACTGTCATAATAATAATATACAGTAGTAATATAACAATAATGGTAATAACAATGATGATGAAGTTGATTGTAAAGAGTGTCATGAAATAATAAACTTGTGATCCTTATTGACCAATTTAACTACATGTAATAACTTTGTAGGTATGGAACTGGTATGGGGCTGCTTGGTGAGCAAGGGGTCGAATCAATTCATCATGAGATTAATGACCTCTTACGCTCCCACTCCTGCATAAGACGAGGCTGCGACAAGCTTGAAAAAGTCATGTTGGAGCATCACAGACGTTGCTATCCAGCAAACATGACAAAAACACCAAAAGTAAAGAAGCGAAAAGTCTGCGAAGAATAAAGAAAAATTTATATTTTTGCTTTACCAAGTTTCAAAAGCTACTGTAAATTGATCGAGAGATACTATAATTATAATATATCAATCTGAGGATAAACATAATAATAAGGTTTACACAATATCAGATTTACATGTAAATAGATTGTATATAAAAATAGAAATGAATTTACATGAAACTAAAATTAAAATGTCCCCATCATTGGCTCCAAGAAAGTAAACAACCTGGACAAGAAGCCACACTTGATTTTGGGGGTAACACTTTTAGACGCGTGTAAAAAAAAGCGGGAAATTACACCGGAAGTCGAGTAAACGATGAAAGCAATCGATTGATCAAGTATTCCAACATCGAAACCAACGCGAAAACATGGTCCACTTTGCATCCACAAAAAATAATTCATAAAAAGAAAACACGATATGACAATAAATACATTGCTTATACATCAAATTATTTGCTTACCTGAGTCATCAATTGCTCCTGTATTGAGAAACACTCCTCGAAAATACCACAACTCTGCGATAAACTGCACGTGCACGATTTCTCGATCATTCCCCAGATGGAAGGTAAACATCAAAAACAAAGTCTTTCGGCGTATCCTCGTAACTTGAACGACTCTCAGCTAAGAGATAATGTTCTTTTTCTGAAGCTACTTAAAGCAAAATTATTATTTCTTAACCATGAAATAAATAAAAACGCCGCAAACAACCACTTTCTTTCATAAGTAACGATCCTTCTCGGCGCCATTTTAAAAGCCTCGTTACGGTGCAGCTGACCGCGTAATTTCGGTCAATCGTGCTCCTGGAACCTAATGTCGCTTTTTATTTGAATTGAAACAGCCGTGGAGGACAAGGACAAGGAGAACGATCTAAGAGAACGAGGAGGATAACGAGAAGAAGAAAACTTTTCAATAAATAATCCATTATGACTATAAAGAAAACTGGATGAATATTGCTTTATGGCATAGTTTTAAACCTTTCCTTTACTTAGAAGCTTTTAAATGACTAAATAAAGGCATAATATAAAAATAAGTCGTTTCCAACCACTGTCATATTCACCAAGAATAATTATAAAACTGGCACAAATTTCACCCAAATTTCAACACAACAAACATTAACAGCAGTACTTACCTTCTTCTTCCTCTTCAGCTGGATTTTCTCGCGATTTTCCGTCCATTTTTATCGATAGTTTCTGCTTTTTTGGATCAACAACATTTGACCGCCATTTTGACGTCTGAACGTTTAAACCAGAAGATGCTTACATTTGATTGGTTGAGAGAGAGTGCAACCCAGGAAGCCCATTTCATATGAACAATGCGATGTGACATGAATTACTATTGATTTGTTTTTTGTTTTTGTTTGTTTGTTGGTTTTGCTTTTAAATTTATACTAGAGGCTTCCCTGTATATATATATATATATATATAAGAATATAACTTTCATTTATTTTAACGATTGGATTTCGCCAGAAGATTTTTAGAACTCAGTGGTAAAACTTAGACAATATCTCTTTCTTTCTTTCTTTAAAATTCTTAAAATCTTAATTGTTAATTCTTTTCGTCAATCCTTCCTACATTTTTTTTAGCTTGTTTTTCTATAGTTTCCTTGCTTCTTTCCTTCCTTGCTTGCTTGCTTGCTTGCTTCCTTGCTTCCTTCCTTCCTTCCTTCCTTCCTTCCTTCCTTCCTTCCTTCCTTCCTTCCTCTTTCCTTCCTTCCTTCCTTTCCTTTCCTTCCTTCCTTCCTTCCTTCCTTCCTTCCTTCCTTCCTTCCTTCCTTCCTTCCTTCCTTCCTTGCTTCCTCCTTCCTTCCTTCCTTGCTTCCTCCTTCCTTCCTTCTTTCCTTCCTTCCTTCCTTTCTAAACTTTAGTTGATGAAATAAAACTTTGCTTACCTCTTATGACATTCACAGATTTTATTTACTAGGCAATATGGATGAACGTCAATCAAGGTTGCGTTTCCATGACATTGCACACGCAACTGCCCTTGAAAACTTCATGATCATGTCATGAAAACGTAACGCTTTAATTGACGTCCACTAAAAAAAACTTTTTTTTGTAACAATGTCAATCCAATACATTTTCGCGCGTGTTAATGAAAAGGCTATAAATTTGATACTACGTGTTGACGCAGCGTGGATCTTCATGAATCGTTATTTAAACAACGCACGTATGAAGCATTATGAGTTGACGCATCTGTCGCCTTCTTAAATTCACCCTGTTGCTCAATTTTCAAGTTTTCAGCGACTTTCTGGTAACTGGGAGCAACTACGATTTAATGTGACAAACTGGTCGTATCGTCTTTCTTTCTTGTTTGTGCAGCCTCGACAGCTGTGTTTCACCTACCGGATCAATGTATAACTGAACACCCCTTGTAGGATATTCCCAATGTAGCCCTATTCAAAGGACCGTCAATACAATAGAATCTTACTCTCATGAGAAGTAAAATTCATTTAATTTATTGTCCTCTGAGTTGAACGGCTCTGGGAATTGCTGAAACCGGTGTATTACCAACCAGTGTGTTGAATGTTGAGCCAATTAATACATTTAAAAACCCGGCTGACGTAAAAAAGGTTGAAAATGTTGAGCCACTGGGAAAATGTGTTTTTAATGCTGGGAATGGGATTCACAAACCGAACGAACAAACAAACAAAAAACAATGAACAAAAAATGGAATTTATGTGATTTGAGCAAAGCATATGCTGGGAATATGGGATTTGGTGAAAATGGGGGCTGAGAAATGGGACTATGAAATGTGAAGTGTTCGTGACTCGATCGGTTGGCACAACCGATACAGTGGCGCCACTAAAACAAACACAGAGAGTCGATCATAACCAAACATTCCAACTCCTAACCGTAGCGTTTGTCAAGGGAACACGCGGCAAAGTCAGCAGACGTTTAACTACGTGATTAGCAAGTACGCTTTACGAAGTTATACACAATTACAGATTAAGAAAAGCTTACATAAAACAAATAAGCTTATATCTTACAGCCATTACTACCCGTACGTGGTTGGCTAAAGCGTTATTTCGCGAAGTTTTATTTCAGTGAGCGTTTTTATTTTTCGTGAAACGTGAAATGGGAAGGTAATTTTATTATTTCCTTAAAACGCGTTTCGTACGCCCCCTCTACCACCCTGCCCTTCTTAAATTAAAAGGCGGCTTTTCTGTGAGTTTCGCTCCACACGCACTACATTCACTATCTGTATTTACACAAGGCTCAACTCAGACATTGATTTTTTACTTAGGGAGTAAAATTAATCAAATGAAGCGTTTATCTTGCCTTAAAATCTTGTGCAATAAACCACGCCGCTAGTGAACGATGACAACCAAATTCATTCAACACGCTTTTTGATATGTTGAATTTGAAATATCACTAATTCATTATGACCGTTGCAAACACCTGGCAAGTACTATTTATATTCTCATCAATCATATTTTCCTAACATCTTCCTATATTTCTGTACGTCCTTTAGTTTTACTGATGACCTGCCAGTTACGCTCTAGACAAAGTGGCGCTCCGTCTCGAACCCGAAAATACATCTTTTCTGTTCCTATATCTTTGATAACATTATTTAATCCATTTGTACTTCCTATCTGCTATGTTTAATAGTCTATTATCAGACTCAATATTAAGCTCGCACAAAGCCATATTCTCGACTTTCAAATCCCCATAATACTTTGCGTCTTTGGGGGGTAACCAGAGGGTAAAAACCCACTTATTTTGCTGAAGGCTGATCAGACAATGTTGAAAATACCTCGTATGGTATCCAAAGATAAAATGAAGAAGTAAAAAACAGAAAAAGATAGAAGCTTGAAGACGTTTAAGGTAAATTTTAAACATTTTTTCGTAAATCAATACATTTTCTGTGAGACCAAAACTCTTGATGATCTGTACACGCAAAAATAACTTGGAATAAACTGATAATCAGTATTGTACAGATAAAAGCAGGTATAGTATAAATTCAATTAAGAAACCTTTCAATTTGGGACAGTTTTTTGATTGGTTACCCCCCATAGACGCAAGGCATTATGGGGATATGAAAGTAGAGAATTACCTTAATCTATCTATTTTTCTTTCTTCATTTCTTACATGTCAATAAATCATGCTGTTGTTGCGAAATCTATACAGGAGTTACGATAAAGTTTACGTGTATTTTTTAGTTCACTCGTAATCAACTTTTTGGATATTTCTATATCCTTTTGTAAAGACATCTAGTTACTGATGGGATAGAGCTTTGGAATATAGCATTGCTCGGTTGTGAATGCTTCGTATGAGACATTACGGTTGCACTACCCAATCAAATACACCATTCCCGAATTGCCCTAATTCACTATGACGTCACTGCTTGTTTATGTGGGGGATAGAATCGCCAAATCCAATAGAAAATTCAACAAAATTAGCTCCTAGCGAAACAGTTTAATCTAAAATGGCCTGGTTTTCAAATATAATATGTGTTAATATATACTAAAAAATATTCTGAGCGTTTAATGGCTATTCTACTTCTCTTCGTGGATTGATACGGGTTCTAGAACAATTTTCGGTGAAATTTGCGTTGATTTGACCCCCTCCGACGACCATGATCCTTTGCGTTTAAACAATAGATTGTTTTGATGTGACGTCATAGTGAAATATGGCAGCTCACCGTGAACATGGGATTGGATTTGATAAAATACTGTCAATGTATGAACGCATCGAGTCTAACCTCGAATTTAAGTCGTCATGCATTTCGTGGTCGTTCACTCATAAATTCCAGTTTTACAGGCGTGAAGTTTTTCCCATTTCAGACCACGTGTCACTCACATTTAGCTTTACTCCTTTGTTTACTCGTAACTGAGCTAAGAAGAATCATTGATATGAGTGCAATCCCATAAAAGAGTCTTTATATCAAGAAGTTCAAAATGAAAAGAACATTAATTAGATAACTTATCAGTTAGTTTGACATCATGAGATAATAGGTTTGGCGTCATTAGCTTGCAATAAGTCTTTAGCAGCAGTAAGGGGGACTCGCGATCGATGTCGTATATTCACGGGTTTTACCCGCGTTATTCCGAACGCGCCGGCAGCGGGAAATACCCGCGCGAAAAGTCCCTTACTGCTGCTGTGTTGGGTACCGTAAACGGAGGTTAAAATATTCCTTACATATAGATGGACACCATCACGAGCATTCGTAACAAAACTGTGCGCCGACTGCGAACTCAGGTGTTGGATCGCCTGGATGCTGACTTTGCCTTCACAACATTTATGGAGGGAGATACGGATGAGACGATGACAGAAGAAAGGGCTGAAAGGATAATTAACTTAATACCCGAAGGTAACTACCGGTTGGAGTTGACGTTCATAAAGTATTTAGACGGTGAGTGGATGATAGAAAAGGGGCGCAATCCTATCAGGGCGTCTGGTAAGAAGGACCTGTTTGTCTTAAACGAAAACACACGCCCGGGAGCATTGGTAGAAATAGACATGTTGTTCTACGAGGTTGCTTACCCGGTTACCGTAGTCATTTACGGTGCGTACGAGATAAAGACGCCAGACGTTAAGAAGTTGAAACCGATGCGACATCCCGGTAATTGCGTAGGGAAGTTAGTAAGAGAGTTCTTCGAAGATTCCTCTCGGGGCGGTAAACTGACTTTAAAGAGAAGAGAAGCCATCAGGAAATGGGAAAAAGATACTAATAGGACCGGAGGGTCGATAGACAACATCAAGAAGTTAGAAACGGCGCTGGAGAGGCGAATCCATGTGAAAGATATCACCGACGGCTTTATTTACTCCGGAACACACAAATATGGGGGCCGCGGTGCGCCTATAGTCATCTACCAGCATAACGCACATGCGTGGCGCGAACTGCGGTTCCCAAGGAAGAAGGAAACGAAGGTCTATAAGAATTCTCCATTGGCAGAGTTAATCCATGAGAATTCCATATGGTTGATGGACGCGGAGGGAAGTCAATTTATGACGCAAGACGGCACTTTGTATCGACCCGAAATTGAACAGCTGCGCATTCAAAGCGCCTGTGAGACTTTAGGAGAAGACTTCTCTGACGAAGTGCTTAGCTCCCGCAGCTTAGACTTCTTAGCGGCCAAAAAAAGAAACGGGTGGAAATCCACACCGGAGGAGTTCAAAGATATAGCTAAAGCTTGTGTAGAACACGGTCACGGTGGTCTTTGGAACATGGAGTACGACGAAGACGAGTACGTGTCTCTGGATATGAAACATTGTTACCCCGCAAGTTTTAAAGGCCTAGGAGATTGTAAGGAATATTACGACCGTTACGGACATCCAGATTCGCAGTTCTTTCGTGTTGCGTTGGATGGTCACTACGACGCCCCAGCAACGGGGTTCGTACGGTTAACCAGCTGGAAATTTACAAAAGACTTACATCCAATAATCTATGCGTGGTACGGGAAGCACCTGCAGGAGAAAGAATGGATACCCATACCCCTATTGAAGTTCTTTGAAGAGCGCAAACTCCTGAAATACACAGCGCATGAAGCCATACTTTGTCACAGCGCCTTTACGCAGTGGTTACCAGAACACAACCCCACAGCACGCGTTGTCATAGGAAAATTCACACAGGGCGCTAAGGAGGGCGAGAAACACATGCAGCGACGCCTGATAACAGACGAAGGCGAGCTAAGCTTCCTCATCAAGCGCGCACATGATGAAGGAACAATGGTATCCGTGGAGAAATGGGATTACCTCGTAGATGATAAACTACACGAATGGAATGCTTTGTGTTACTACCAGGACCATCGACCGCAGTATTACCATCTGCGTGCCAGCATGTTAGCCTATGCGCACATTAACCTTCTCGCGATGTTACTGCGGTTTGACAAAGAGGACATCCCGCGCGTAGCTACGGATTCCTTGTACGTAAAGCCCGAAGTGTTAGAAAAGATGAAGGAATTCTACACCGACGACGAGTTGGCGGAAAGTGGTCAATGGCGCGTTAAAGATGAGGAGATAAAAGCATGGAGAGCACGCGTGGAATATCGCGGCGAAAATACTTGGGGCGTCGTAATGCCCACAATGAGGCCCATGCCAACCGTAAAGGACCCCATTTCTTACCAACGCTTCTCTTACCTCTACGGTACGGGAGGCAGCGGTAAGACGACGCGTGTGTTAGAACTCTTTCCGGCCTTAAAAGTGCTAACGCCAACGCACCGTTTGGAAAGGGAACTCTGCGGTATGGGCTACGACGCGCAGACCTACCACAGCTTCTTTCGCTGGAATGGTCAAAAGTGGGTACCTGAAGCCATCCGCGACATACCTCCGGTGATACTTTGGGACGAAATTTGCACCGTGCCTTTGGAAATCCTGCAGGAGTTCGTAGAATTCCTTCGCGGGAAATGTCAAGTGGTATTTGCCGGGGATCCCTGTCAGCCGCCGCCAATAGCTGGAGAAATGCCCCACGAATGGTTAAAAGAAATGGCAGACTATGCGGAGGAAATCAACACAGATTACCGCAGTAAGGATCAAATAAGAAACCTGAAAGCGGAATTGAGGGGCCTCAGCGATGCCGAGCAATGCAAAACACTGCGCAAACGCGTACGAGCGAAGTCCTACGAGGACTTTCTATACGCCTGGCATCCAAAGGATCTGGTGCTGAGCAGCAAACGCGCAGCACAGTCTCGCATACAAAAGGATTTGCTAAATATACACCGAGAGCGCTTCCCTACGCATCTCGTACCTGTTTGCTACAAACCCCACGACACCCGCATGCAAAAAAGAGACGTCTGGGTACCTGGTACCGACATCCAACTGCAGAACGCGGTAACGCATGACAAAGCCTGGGTACCCATAGAAAAGGTGGAAAGAATTACCTCCCATCCAGACTGGCGCTTAGGCTATTGTATGACAGTCCACAGCGCGCAAGGGCTTACCATAAAAGAAACCTTATGGATCATAGACCAGCGGCTGTGTTGGAGCAACCTTATCTACACCGCCGTAAGCCGCGTAGAATATGCCAAACAGTTAAAAAGAGCCTGGGGGCCGCAACTGCGTTACGACCGCACCCCAGAAGACATAGCAAAGAAGAACATTGCCAAGAAACTCCTTCGCTACAAGCGGCACGACGAAGAAAAAAATATGACGTTCGACCTATGCGTGGACGACGTCTATAAGAAAGGCGCCCGCTGCGCAAAGTGTAACATACCTCTACTATGGAGGTTTGACCCAAATGACGATCAGCAGTTCTCCGTGGATCGTATAAATAATAAACGCGGGCATTGCAGAGGCAACGTAAGGTTGACATGCCTAGAGTGTAATCGGGCGCGTGGAGCAGCACTACTCTGAGTCTTTGGGGACTATGAGCAGCTCTTCCATGACAAATCCACGACTTGGGCCATTTAGGTAATACAACACGGGTTGCCCTTCCTTGGTGACGGACTTTGAAATCTCATAGGTTTCCAAAGACCAGTTAGGATCCGTGGCTCTCTTACTGCCACCTTCGAGTTCCCCCGGCTGATAGAGGTATCGGACCACTATGTCGCGGGGGAGCTTTTTTTCCTTCAGTCCGACCGCCCTTGAACTTCTGACGTAGGACTTATGTTCCACGTGTTTCTTTTTTATGGTATCCTTGGGTTTCATTCCCGTAGCCCTGGCCGCCTCGTTGTTCAAAGCCGCGACGACCTGGGGGAGCCTTTGAGTCCATTCCCTGTTGCGTTTGGAGGGATCTTCCAGCTCTTTCCAATACTGGTACCCAAAGAGACGCTCGGCCAAGGTCTTATTGAATCTTTCGACGATGCTCTGACCCCTGTGGTACTCAGCTTCAGCTCTCCTAATCTTAGTGCTGTGGTCTTTCAGGGCCTTAGTAACCACGCCCATGAACTCCGTCCCCGCATCCACTTGCAGCAGCTTGGGCCATTTCAAGACGCGCTTATAAATCCTACCTAGGGCTTCTGCGACTTCCCCAGAATCCTTGCTGGTTATGGGTTCGGCGTCCTTGTATCTGCTTGCGATATCAACTACGGTCAAAGCGTATCTATAGGTCTTTCTTCTCACCTTATCGTGCGGTAAGAAAAGCAAATCCGCCTGATGAACTTCATTGGGGGTATTTACGGTAAAGCTGGCCTGGGAATGTACTTCGGAACGGGAAGATAAACCTGCCAGAGGGTTTGTTTTCTTAGCCAGTTCTTAGCCGTTTCTTCTGATACCCTGGCCGCGGTCGCGAGTTTCTTGATGGCCGACGCTCCTTTCCAATAGCCTTCAGGCCCATAGTAAATCCTTTTGAGTTTGTCCTCTACGCGGCCCATTATATGAATTCCAAAACAAGATTGATCTTTCGCCCGTTAAAATCCACCGTCTTTCCGTCCACCTTAATGGTGATGTTTATGCTTTCTACCAAATTAGACAAGTCATAGCTTAAAGAAATGGGAGTGTATTCTACTGGGTCAAATGGATTACCTTTGGGTAGAAACTTGGACATAAGAGAAGACTTTTCTCCATTGTTGTAACTATGAACCAAATCGCAATAGACTTCGTAAGAGGATGCGACTTTCCATTTTACATCATATGTATTACCGCTATTTATCGTGGTACTAGTAAGGCCCAGGAGTTCTACCAATGAACTGTCCTTTAAATTAGCGCTTCCACTATTTTTCTTGAATGTCATTTCATGGGGTAATCCTGTGGTAAGAGTATATCCATGCTTTGCTAGCTCCTTAGCCAGTGTTATAGGGGTGTAATGGGAATCTGGTATTTTTGGCTTTTGGGAATTCACAACGACAAAGCCATTAATTAAATTATACCAAGAATTGTACAAAGAGCAACTAACCAACCGAACCTTACAGGCTTTGATGGGAGGATTTAAATACGTGGTAAAGTCATTCTTGTCGCTTTCCAAAAAGACGATCATTATATTAGATACGCCAAGGCCACGCCTCCCGCCAGCCCTGCGACTCCTACAAAGACCAACTCGCTATCTTTTTGTTTCTTAGAAGGCTGGTAGTAATCCTTAAACTGAGGCTTTCTCATTCTAAAGTCGGGGTGTGCTTGCGCATAAAGCTTAAAGGCGTAGTCTGTGTTTTCAAAATTCTTATCCGCCTGCATCTTGTCTTGGTAATTCTTGTCCAACCAATCCCTGTAAGCTTGTCTTTTTTCATTCCAAGCCGCCACGTCCCTTTGATATTTCTCCAGCGCTAAGTCGTGTCTCTTCCTTTCGGCGGCTAAATCTCCGCTTTTGTCGCCTCTAACTAATCTATCCAAATACTGACCACCATAATTAGCTCCAGTGAATGCTAAAGCTGCAACAATTCCGCCTACGACCACGCTAGCCATTATATATTACGCCGTAGGCAGGTACTTTTCCTTCCGTAGGTAATCCTTTAGCATGATAGCCCCGCCAACGGCAGCGGTCATCTTAGCAAAATTAGCGAAGCTCTTGCTTGGGTCTTCAGTAAAGTCTTCTTTGAGCACTTTCTTACCTACCCAACCAATACCCGCAACGATGGAAGTAATGATAGCTGCTTCTTCAACAGTTTTCAACAACGCGGTCGACATTATATTACAAAGCGAGAAGGTTATTCCATTTCAGGGATTTTGCTTTTTCTCACCTCCACAGGTGCGCGATATGTTGGGGCCTCCCACTTTACTTTTGGCTTCGTAGCCCGCCATTGTAAGTAAAGGCTGCCTGCTGCTATAGCAATTCCTATCGCGCCAATGACGTACCCAGGATTAATAAAGGATTCCTCGTCCTCCACCTTTTCTTCTTTTTTGGCTTTGTTCTTCCTGTTCATCTCCGCAAGCTTCTTTCCCGCGGCAACTCTGCCTGCAGATTTAGCCTTGGTAATCTTCTGCTCGGGTTGCTCTGCCTTCGACTCTGGTTCACTCATTTATATCTAAGGACTTGAAGGACTTGATAAGTACTTGAGAATGACTTAAGGACGACTTGACAATGACTTGACGATGACTTGACTAAGTACTTGACAACGACTTGACTAAGTACTTGACAACGACTTGACTAAGTACTTGAGGCGACTTGACTAAGTACTTGACGATGACTTGACTAAGTACTTGAGGCGACTTGATCATCAGCAAGTGCCGCCTGGAAGACCTTTTCGACTTCTCTGTCCTTCTTGAAGTCCTTCCAAGATGTTCCGAAGGAACCTAGTACCTCCTTCAAGTCGACGTGCTGAGCTACGTGCAAAGCCACAGAGGCGACTGCCATTAACTTACCGCACTTCAAAGACAACCAGCCGCAGGTTATCTTAAGTTCTTGGGCGATGACATAGTCCTCGCTTATGTCCTTCCGCAGTTGCTCCACGTCGTCTATGGGCAGCGCAAGTCCAAGCAATTTAGTCGCAAGTCGGATAGCGGAGTCTGCTACGGCGTCCGTGGTTTTGCTTGCAAGGGCAGCCTCATACCTTTTATGGAATTTCTTAACCTCCTCTTCTGACAACTTATTTACCTGCTCATGGGTAAGTTCCTTGCCTATCATTTCTTTACACTTCCCAGAAGACACAAGGACGTTGAGTTGTTCCTTGAGGTTACTTTCGTCTAGCTGCGTGGGGACTTCATCTAAGAGCTGCTCAATATCCATATACATTAGGAATCATAGATTCCAACCGTGTAGGGAAACCTCAAAGAGAAGATCATCTTGGAATGTTGGTGCGTTTTTAGGTGCCGCATGTATTCATGCAACTGTTCCTTGGATATCTCACCGCCGTAGTCGCTTAAGATGGTTTCCAGGTCACTCCGGCTCGGAGTGTAAAATACTACGAGGGAGCCTATGTTTTCCCTGAAGGGTTTAGAGACGCTGGTAAGCTGCTGGGAAAGCAACCAAACGCTGATATTGTCGTGTCTGCCGCTGAAAGCGAGCTTCACTAATTCGGAAGTGCGTCTTTTTACGTCGTCCCCACAGGCGATGTCATCCAGTATGAGGAGTGTTTGCGTGTCCTTGGGGAATTGTTTGTGCCAAAACTTCAAATGGCTGGATAACTCATTAGGATCTAAGATATCCACGAAGAAGTCGTCATCTTTCACTCCTATGCCTTCCCAGGTGCGGTTATTCACATAGGTGGGACATAATAACACTATGTAGTCGAAGCGGTATCTAAAGGGTCCTAATAGCTGCTCCACGACGAACTGCGTTTTGCCGCAGCCGGTGGGCCCTACTATCAGAGCATTGCAGGGAATATGGTTCGGATCCATTATATATACGATGGACCCAGTGGACGCAGTAAGAAGGATTGCTGGCGACGCAAAAGATAAAAGAGACACCATAGAAATGCAAAGGGAGGAGATCGATCGGCTGCGGGAGCGCGTGCAGGAATTGTATGATGAAATGTGCAGTCTGAAGCGCGCGGAGAGGTTTGGTGCCTTGTTGACGATGGCCGGTTGGGCGAAAGAAAGCGTTAAGGACTTTATGCGATATCCGCTGTAGAGCTGTTTAAAAGATGTCTTAGAATGTTAAGTGTATGGTTGTTAAATTGTTAAGGATGTCTGCGTATGCTGTTTAAAAGACACTTCAGAATGTTAAAGATAAGGTTGTTAAAGATATACACATGAGTCATTTAAAAGATGTCTTAGAATGTTGAGTATAAGGTTGTTAAGACTACTATTTTAAGAGATGTCTCAGAATAAGGTTTGTGTAAATCCCATTCTTAATGAAAACAGCACATCTTTAACAATTTAACAACCTTATACTCAACATTCTAAGACATCTTTTAAATGACTCATGCGCGATATCCTATGTAAATTGTGTAAGTCATTTAAAAGACACCTAAGAATGTTGAGTATAAGGTCGTTAAATTGTTAAAGACTATTATTTCTTTTTTTAAGAAGATACCTAAGAATAAGGATATTTCTTTTCTTAAAAAAAAGATAATAGTCTTTAACAATATGATAACCTTATACTCAACATTCTTAGGTGTCTTTCAAACAGCACGTGCAGACATACTTAACAATATGATAACCTTATCTTTAACATTCTTAGGTGTCTTTCAAACGACTCATGCACACATCCTTAACAATTTAACAACCTTATACTTAACATTCTAAGGTGTCTTTTAAACGCAGCTGTATGCTCCCGCAGACCTGTTTAAAAAGACACTTCATAATGTTAACAATAAAGTTAAAAATACGTTATATTGTGGTTAAGGTACACTTAAGTATAAATGAACTGTTCAATGTGTAAAAAGGTGTTCAGCACCAAGCAAAGACTACAATACCACGTTCGTCGTGGCGTTTGCACAAAGAAACCAATTAGTAAAGTTTGTAAGGATTGTGGTAAAGAATTCAGTACCGTTCAAAAGATGCGACAACATCAAGACAAACGCATTTGTGGGCTTTGCAAGGGCTGTAATAAGGAATTTCCTAACACCTCCGAGCACCTGAAAAGGGGCGTCTGTGAACAAAGCAGACAGTGTAGTTTCTGTAATAAGATACTAAGCAGTCGTCAACGTTTACAGACGCATCGGAAAACACATGAAGTCAACTATCGATTTCTCTTTGGGAGCTACGACTTGGAAGGCGTGGATTGCTACCAATGTGCGGATATGATGAGTCGCTGCCCGCATAAAGAGGATTACTTAAGGAATCGCATAGATTACCATAAGAAGATAGTCCGTACTTTCCCCTCTTTTGAACGCGCCGAAGGCGTTCCGTGGACTAAAAGGGAGTATTGGAGGCAGGAGTGCGATCGTTGTGGTTGCATCAGAGAAGAGGAACATATCTTCAACTGCCTCGACAAATAAACGTCCTTAACAATATAACAACCTTATACTCAACATTCTGAGGCCCTTTTAGAATGGGGTTTGTGCAAAGAGTCTCAAATCCCATTTTTATTTTTATTTATTATTATTAAGAATAATGAATTAAGGATATTTAATAATAATAAATAAAAATAAGGACCCCCTTTAAAGGTATATGCTAGCCTACGCAGCCGCCTTCTTAGGAGGATTCCTAATCGCCCTTTCAATATATGGACTGTATTACGTGCGAACTACCAGCCGATTGCATTACGCCCACTCCTGCACCGCGTAAAAAATACACCTGCCTTCATTGCGGCAAGGTATTCCTGGAAGGATACTTTGTGGGGCATTGGTGCTCCGCGGAGCAGCGGACTTTAGCAGACGTCCTTACGAATGCAGAGGACTCTCCGGCTCATACTTAACCACGTCAAATACCCACCTGCCATCCTTTTTACCATGACTCATAACATGGGTAACATCCTGCCCTTCGATGGCGTACCTTATTCTATCGGGCGCCCAAAGGGTGTATGTTCTTTTTTTATTCTTTAAGACCAAGCGCAGGCGGTCCAAGTCTTCGAAGACTACGTAATTCTTTATCTCGTAGATTTCCCCCACCTGCAAATCCCTCCAGTGCGTTTGTATGAGCTTTAACTCGTTAAATTTATCCTTGTCCATATATTCTATGAAATATCTTTGAGTGTGTTGCCAGAGTCTCCGAGGTTTTAAAGACCTTACAACACCACCTGCAGGGAATTCGTAGGTGTTCAGCATACGCAGTGATCTCCCGGCAAATGACATCGTAGTCGCTGCTTATGAGCACCTTATAGCCGTTTTCTTCATACCTCTGTAAGAGTAGTTGCTGATCTTCAGATAACCTGCCATTGCCTTTCGGGGTCTTCAGCTCTATGCAGAATCCGCGGTAATGTGTGTGCGCGTTTAAAATCATTAAGTCGGGTTGACCGCGTTGATATCCTTTCTGCCAGCACTTTATACGTTTGCCGTTTGAATCCTGCAGTTCACCTAGACCGGGTGATAAAAGTATCTTAGGGTAAAACTTGCGGATGTAGTCCACTACCTTTTTATGCAGGTCAAACTCATTTTCTATTTTGAATACCAACTTGTTTGGGCCATCAAAGCGCCTTTCATACTTACCTGTTTTTCTTAGCGCGGGTAGGACTTCTTCGAAGACCCAATCGCGAAACTTAACGGCTTGGGGTAACTTAGAGCTAAATATCAGTTCATACAAACCTGGCTCAGATATGAACACGGAATGTGGGTGCATAGTAGAAGCGCCCTGTTTTAGGGCCCTTCCTAACTCACTCGACCTTTTCTGGTATTTCTCAGAAACGTGCTCCCTGATTGCGTTTCTCGTTTTTTCATATCCTAATGCAGCTGCCACTTCCTTCGCTTTGAAGTACAAAGTTTCGCCTTGCACTATGCATTGCAGTTTGGTTTCGCTGTTTTCAAATACGCGAAGCATTATATATCTAAGAAATATTTTAACCTTAATATGCAACACTTTTAAGTTGGTTCATTTCCACGCTCAGTTGCGCGTCTGAGACGACGAAGACGTAGCAGTTTATCTTATCACCGTCGCCCGCGGAAGCATTCTTGGTGCGCTTGATTTCCAATGTTATGCCATCCTGCGTATTTACTAGACGTAAACCCTGACCATGTAGGTCTTCGTCGTTAATGGTGCGCATATCAATCCACAGCGCGTACTTATCATTAAAGAATTCCTCAGGGCTAATTTGGTCGCCAAACTTACGCATTGCCTCCCGGTACACGTCTGCAGGCTTTATTCCCTGTGAGTAGACCTTGTTTGGAACGCCGTTTATGTTGACCCCCACGTTAGTAATGTTGGGGTTATGGAAGGCTTCGGAGTCGCGCTTACCGGCTTCGTAGGGTTTGGCAAACACCAACATTAACCCCGTGAGACTTCTTCGGGGGAGGTTAATGCTTTGGTTGATAACCTCATCCGTCTTATCCAAGAAGCTAAATGTCTTATACATCACTACGTGGTCGTATAAGAATGCCTTTCCGGAGCTGTATTCCATGCCAGCGCTACGTGCGAGGTCTTCGCTGTATACGGTTTCGTACTGTAGCTCTAAGTTGGTAATAGAGTATGGAGTCGTTTTGGTAAGTGCAGTGGTCAGCCCACCAATAATGTTATTAGCATCTGCTAAGGTTACTTCAAACTGCAGTTCGGATAACTGTCTTGGGTAATACACACCGTGATTCGTAATCACTTCAAAGTCCAAAGGGATAACGTATTTAGTACCATAGGCGGTCTTTATTCGCTTTGCGTCTGCTACTGCGGTTTCTCCGCTGCTGTCAGTAGGTTGCGTTTTCGTAGGTGTGCGGACCTTACGTAGAATGACACTACCAATTCCCTGCTCTATCTTTTGCGCGCGGTCAAAGGCTGTCAACCATAAGTCTTTGTACGTGGTATACAGATCGTACCTATTTAAATCTAATAGCGATTCCCCGGCGAACTTTACGCGCATCTTAGAAACAATGTTGCGACCCACGTTGTTAACGATAATCCTTTCATCTGTGGGGCTTGACTGTACCGCTAGGTCGAACCTTAAAGCCAAGGTGCCGGGTACTAAGACTAGGTTATCCGTTAGGCGGGGCACGCCTACGTACAAGGTTTCTCCTGGCTTTGCGCTAGAAGGTGTGAATGTAACCCGGTGAAAGGTGCGTTCTGCTTTCAGTCCGCCAACCTGCTTAGGTAATACGTTGGGATTTAACTTTGAGCTTATCATATATAATGGAAGTAGAAGGAACGGATTTTGACCCCCTTACCGAAGAAGGCCAAGTTGACATTAACGATGAAGAATACGAGTCTTTACTTCCTAATGACAACGTAGACGGACGAAGTCTCTTTGAGAAATTGCTGAACAAGTATGGCGTCAGGGCCCGCGGTGCTCTGCGTTCCTTAAGAGATAAATTTAGGTCTAAGAACCCCCACACGCCCATTCCAGAGTACTTAGAAATGGAATCCCTTGGCGTGCGGTCGGACTTAATGGCGGACCTCATCGAGGACCTAAGAGAGCGATTCCCAAGCCTAAACCTGGCTCTTTTGGACATCCAAATAGGAGACAAAGGGCAGGCTCAAGTTAGAGAATCGGGTAGGGAAAAATGGCACAACCTGTATCAAAGGAAGAATTCCAGCCTGCTTAACAACCAGCTTCCAAAAGGAGTCACAAATGCGCTGGGAGCGCCCAACTTGACGATGCTAAGCACTTTGACAGAAAAGGAAACAGAAGCTGCTCAAAGGGCATTCCGTAGAGGTCTTTCGAACCCTGCTATGAAAAATGCCCTCAGATCCGCAATCAGACTGCAAGAGGAGCAGCGGGTAAGACTCGAACAATTAGAGACCGTCGAAGAGGAAAAAAGCAAACGACTTAAAGAACTTCCAAAAGATAGCGACGCGACTGGAGACTTAATGAGATACTTAGAGAAAATAAGGACTGAAAGGGAAGCGCTTAAGAATGAAATACAGGAAAATAATATAACCATCGATGACCTTACGCGACAACTCGATATGCTAACCAAAGATGAGGGTGGCATCACTAAGCTCCTTGATGATTTTAAGGAGGACAACATAGCATTACAAAGCAGAATAGAAGAATTGGAAGATGATTTCATGAAACAAAGTAGGTTAACCACTGAGAGTCATGCCGCTGAAATTGCAGACTTTAGAGCTAGGTTGACTAAGTTGTTTGATGAAAAAAGCGGTGTGGTAAAAAGGTTACAAACTGCGGTAAATGAAGCGGCGGGAAAAGACGTAGAACTACAGCGCTTAGGAAAAGAATTAATGGAGTCTGTTGACAGAGAAAGGCAAGTAATGCTGGACAAGGCAGTGGCGGAGGAACAAATACGGCAACTTCAACAGGCCGTCGAAGACTTGGAGTACGAAATAGATCGACAGCGAGTAATAATCGAAGATCAAACTCGCCCTGAAGAAGAAAGGGAGGCAGCCCAAAAGGAAATAGAAACCCTTCAGGAAAGACTGGCGGAATTACAAACGCAAATAGAAGGCAAGGAAAGGGAGCTGGGGCTTACCACCAAGGAAAAGGTAAAAAGAGCTCTGGTGAAGTATGGTATTCCGCTGGCATTTGCGGTCGCTATTTCGAGCGTAGTAGGCGTGATCTTGTCCACGCTTAAGGCTACAGGCGCGGGCGTAAAGAAATTAGGCAATGGACTAACGGACTTGGGAAAAAAGATGGCAGCCGGTCTTCCTGGGCTGCTTGGTAGTGTTCTTGGTCTGGCACTTAGGGCCGGCGGAGAACTGCTAAAGTTCGTGGGGAATAACATTTGGATATTAGTTGTAGCTATTGGAGTGGTATTCCTGAAGAAGATTCGGGGATGATCTTATCTGGGTACGTTACTGGTGGCTTATCGTCGTCAGGCGCCCGAGGCGTCCTCAACTGGGGATAAGTAAAGATAGTATTCGCGCCGCCTTGATAATTTGGTATCAAGGGTATGGCTGTCATAGTGCTAATGGGCTTATGATTCCAAATAGCATCAGTCGGGGGATTCTTCGACGGGGCGGCATTTATTTGAACGCGACCCAGCTTACCGGCATTGACGCCCGACGTAACCCCATCACTGGGGCGAATCTGTAACTTCGCATATTGACAATTAGCTATCATGTGAAAAGTTACGGGCGTTAAATCTTCTACGCTTGTTCTTTCGGCTTCGAATGAGAAATGAACTGGAGCCCTATTGTTATCTTTTTTTCTATAGGGTAGTAATGGTCGGTTACTCTCATCAACGATCCTAAACCCAACATTACAATGCCACCCCGTTGAAATACTAATAGTACACATGATTAATCCCAGACCTCCAACCTTTACCCACAATTCGGTGTCAAACCATTCATCATTTACGTAGTCCTTCTCCTCCAGGCAATGTAGAAACCAATCTTCCTTTGCGTGTGGGTTCATATATTTAAAGGCTAACCACCGTAAGAGTGCTAATGCTCTTGTGATTATAAACGTAATCTCTTTGATCCTCTATGCTATTTACCGTAACCTTTCCCGTATCGTCTGCTCTTATCTGCAGCTTTACCTTCCCGTGGCAATCGGCAACCATGTGAAAAGTCCAAACGGAATGATTTTCAAGGCTATTCGCTGGTGGCTCTACGGAGAAATGCGCAGGCTCCCTGTTGTTTGTCTTCACGCGCATAGGCTGCAGTATACCATTCTCATCCAGGAACCTAAAGCCCACGTTGGCGTGGCTGCTCGTGCCAATGCAAATGCTGCATATTATCAACTTCTTTCCTGAGTAGTTCAAGTCTACAGACATTCCGGTGACATCAACCCAAGATGCCTGGGTGTATTTTTTCTCGCCTGTGTAAGTCGTATAAACACAATCTACTCCAGCTACGTAGGGGTTGTTCATCGCCATATATAATAGCTTAGACCAACGCCTGCGGCGGCTAGGCCGGCTTTTAGTAAGTTATGGTCATATTCCTCAGGCGGCATAACCTTCTTTACTGGTTTCTTTGGCGGCACGTACACCTTTTTTAATGGTTTTTCTACCTCTTTTTTTGGTTTCTCTACGAAGTGAGTAATGCCCTTGGTCATGTCAGAGTTCACGTCATTCACCCCAAACTTCATATCCTTAGTAGCTCGCTGCAGCTTGTTGTTATAACCCACGACGGAATTGGTGTTAATAACCAAATTACTTGGCATCAACCAACAACCGGGCGACAAAGCGTAATCCAGTCGCACTTTAGACTGCTGCACCGCTAATTGATATCTTTGCGTCGACTTGGATATATCATTTTCTATTATCGCGGACTCAAACAGGGTTAGGAATTCTTGTTGCGTTTCCTGTGAAGCGCCTTGGGATCCAACAATGGGGCTGCGGGTATTTACCTGCGCTCCCAGGATGCAGTACACGAATGCCTCTATGCTGCGGTTAATCCTGGCTAGGTTTCTTAGACCTTTTCCTTTCATTAACACAAACGGATCCCAAGTGCCGGGGTAGTTCGTTTGAATCCTAGTAATTAATGAATTATTACCCTTATCACCACCCATATCACTAAACTCTAACTCATTACTTGGGTATTCCTGATGCCCGTAGTCGGCTGGCTTCTCACCATTGGCACCCCAAACGTAAATTATACCCAGCCCATGCGTCTTACCCTCCTTATAACGAAAATCTTTTTGCTGTGGTTTGAACTCATTAATTAACCTTTCCAGGGCTGCGACGTCATAGCGATTATTCATTGGATCAAATGCCTTATCTCCCGGTAGGGGTACGTTAAGCTCCTTCAACAACCTCCTTACCGTAAAGGCAACGTGAAACCGCATAATTGGAATATGAAACATGTCCGCGGCAACACCACAACCTTTAGTGGCAGCCCAAATAGCAAAGTTTAACTGCTGCGGCCAATACCGCATGTTGGGTCCTGCTAACCATTCCCTGGCCTCTTTACCTGATGTATGCTTCAACATCGTATTCTTATAGATATTTCTTAGTATTACGTTAAATGATTGCTTACCCACTGAAATCTCTAAATGCGTTACCAGCTTTTCGAAGTTGTTTACACCACCTTCAGCATCGTAAAATGGGTAATCTTCCGTGGTTAACAATAAGTTTCTAGGAAAATAGGGTGCTTTATGCTCGGGGTTTGGTGGCCTTTCTTTATGAACGGGTTTAGGTGCTGGGGAGTGTACAATCGTCAATTGCTGCACCTGATCACCTACTTGCTCCAGCTTTGAATGTTCCAAGTCTGCATTGCTGTACATTCTGGAGCCGTTAAAGTAAATCCCATCGGATCTTCTTTCGAACATACTAGGGTCTGCATGCGGAAACATCTTCCTAAAGGCCCTCCAGTTGGCATAATCCCTGTTGTCGTGATGCGGCTGCTCCTCTATGTTATTCCCAAAGGCGTCGTACATTAGTATATATAATGGATGTTATACCATCAGCACCTCCACTTTATCCTGAACTTCCTAAGGAACCTAACGAATTAAACGCGGAAAACTTTCGTCTGAATAAAGCGAACTTAATACTGGCTTACTTGGAAGGGCAGGCAAAACACTACGAAAAAGTTAGAAAAAAATATGCTAGAGCCCGTAGCACGCTACATAAGATTGCGATAACTTCAGGATCCATATCCGTTGTGTTAACAGGCACCGGCGTTGCTACCTCACTCACCGGACCTGGAATAGTCGTTGGCGTTCCTTTGGCCAGCGTTGGAGCCGTCTGCGGCATTGTTTCCGCTGTTGCTACGGGTATTATGAAACAGTTGTCAAGCAAAATATCCAAGCATGACACGACAATAGCTCTGTCAAGGGCTAAAGTAAATACGATCACTGACCTTGTCTCAAAGGCTTTGCGTGACAGAAAGATAGACGACGTAGAATTCTCGCTTATCTTAGCTGAAGAGGAAAAGTACGAGAAACTAAAGACGGACATAAGGAATAAAAAAACCATCGTAAAAGATCTTTCCGAGGAATCTCGCAAAAAGATCTATCAAGAAGCGAAAGAAGAGCTTCAAAGAAAGCTTGCTCAGTAAACATCTACTTTGAAAAAAGCGTGACAGGATTTCGTTTACATATCGAACGACAGTCTGGAAATTACGCGTAAGATTTATGCTAATTTCTCATCTTATGGCATAAGATCCACTATCTTCTTGGAATCCATCCCAAGAGGGGGTGGTTGGGGTCTATTTTGTAAAATATTTCGTAGATTACGTCAGGGTAATAAGGAATATCCTTATCCAGCCGACAAAACATCCACTCGGCTTTTGTCATATCAGAAACCTCAGGAATAGACTTACCGGTAATTTCAGACAAAAGATAGGGAATAGCTTTGTAATATTTCCCTAGCTTTAATTTTTTCAACGCTTTCCGTAGACTTTGCGGGGTTGACTCTTCTAAGTGGTCTATAATTTTTTTCCTTACTTCGTTGTTTAAATATACCGGTCGATAACCTTGGATATGACTCATCCAGTCCCTAAAGTATTTTATTCTTTTGTATGGGGTCTTCTTACGACCTCCATTGGCGTAATACTGCTCTCTGGTAGCATTTGGTACGGCATTGCGAATATTCTTACCACACTCGTAACACTGTGCTGACGTGTCGTCTTCTATTTGCATTTTCTTACCACAACACCAGAAACCCTTGGGCTTGGGTATGTTAACTTTGGATCTTAGGCAAATTATACAGAAGTCATTGGTGAACTTTTTACATTCATGCATATATAAGACAAATATTCCTAACATAGCAGCAACAAATAACGAGGCGCGGGTATTTCCCGCTGCCGGCGCGTTCGGAATAACGCGGGTAAAACCCGTGAATATACGACATCGATCGCGAGTCCCCCTTACTGCTGCTTCTTTCTTGGCTCTATTAATAAACTCTCATCGTGGATCTAGCCCCGGGGGGGGGGGGGGGGGGGGGGGTACTCCCACATATGGACTATACAGGGATGATCCGCTGAACAGGGTATGGTTTTTCGAGCTTCTTGTCATAAACAGGGTATGCAATTTCACTCAAGGTCCAAGTTCTTCCTGAGTTTCTTGTCATATTCAGGGATTTTACTTTTGTATTAACCAAAACTGGTTATTATGGTCGTAAAAAAACGATACACGAGATGACATGATAATTGAAACGGGAACTCAGTGCAATTAATTATATCTTTTGTCATAAACAGGGTCTACAAATTTGATTTGATTTTTTTTTTTTTTTTCTTCTTCTTCTTTTTTTCGTTATAAACAGGGTACCCCTTTCAGAATCCCAGCGGAACACCCCTACCCAAATTCTGGCGGAGTACCCCCCGGGGATCTTACTTCCCGGTTAAATTAAAACTATTAAATTCTAAAACGACTTAAAAAAAACTTTGAGCAAAATAGAAACTTCAAAAAGGGGCAGTTGGTCAGTTCTGAACTTCGTATACCTTGCCAACATTGTTCTTTATTCGGCTCCCGCCCTCCTCCGCGACCTCAGCGTTTACATAAGAGATAAAACGCCCGCTCACCGCGATCTAATGAATTGTGGTTGGTCTTTAATATATTGGGGTCAATAACATTAGATGTTTGCAAGACAAGGCAAGATCTATCAATATAAAACACGCTGAGACTCAGACTTAAAGTGTGATTGTTGAAGTGGTTATAAAATAGCAAGTCATAATTGAAGATAAAAGGGGAAAAAAACATTATTTGAGCTAGAGTTTCTTCAATTACTGGATTACGATTTGAATAATCTTCAACAGCAAAAAGAGAAGTAACTGTTGCTCAGAGGTAATTGTAAAGCATATGACCATCTCCATGTTCGAGTTGAACTGAACTTCGGTTGATTTTAACTTGTCTTTTCCTACCATCTAAACCAAATTAATCTTACAGCTAGTGAAAAAAATATGGATGATAATATCAACAGTACTGCGTCAAAGTATCCTAGCCATCAACCCGAAGCACCATTCATCATCTGGTCTGTTGTCTACTTGTTCGTTGGGCTCCTAATTTTCCTCCTAAATTTCGCGACTCTGATGACGTTTGTTCTCAACAGACATCTTCGTCGCCGTAGCGTATACTGCTTGATGAACTTAGCTGTGGCAGATATGATGTATGGGGTGTTTAGAATCACCCAGCAATCGTTATATATTGGACGATATTTAGGACAAACGTATGACCACAAAGCTAGGACGGCATTTCATCTTCTTGGACATCTGGTATGGCTTTCGTCTCTATTCTGCTTAGTTCTCGTCTCTCTTGAACGAGCCTACGTAACGTATTTTCCTTTCCGAAGCCGGACAAAAGGGCTTCGTATTTACATTGTGGTAGTTATCATCACCTGGTTTTTACCTATACTTCCGACGTTTACAAGTTACTTCTTACCTATTGACCACAACTGTTACTTAATCGTTTCTGTATCATTCTTGGTCTGTTTGATTCTCATTTGTGCATCATACACAGCGATTCTGATCAAAGTCAAAACACGGCCAAAACAACTTCATATAAACGAACAGCAATCAGCCTTCCAAATCGTTCAAAGACAAGAACAGCATCTTGCGATGACACTATTTATTGTTACTGTACTATCTTTATTAACGTGGTTTCCATTGATCGTCTTTTTGGCGTTACATATGTGGTTTAAACTATCCGAATCTACCTATTCTGTGAATATATCTAGATCGATTTGGTTGATCCAGACAATCAACTCATTGATTAATCCAATTGTATATGTGTTCAGAATGAGGGATTTTAGAAAGGCTTTAGCACAGTTGGTATTTAAGTGTTCAAGACATCGTAATTCGATCCATCCTTCAATTCTACCCTATGGCAACCAGGGCGCTGCAAATCTGCAGGAATATGGCTTAAAGTGCACCTACACCCTATTTTTTTAATATTCTTAACTGTTTGTACGGAACTTTTTAAAATGTTTTGTGGTATTTCGGTCACATTTGAAAAAAAAATTGAATGCGAAAAATTGTTTTAAAAATACGAAATGCGTGGTCCATTACCGCAGAATCAAAGCGGGAGTCTGGGTCCGAGTGTGACGTCACCCCAGGCCATGACTTGTTGCTTGGTGCACGAAAGTTAGTAAACAGATCGAGTACTTTTGAAACACAAGAGATTTTTGAAGACAAATTCGTGAAGATGGACTCTGATAACTCTGATCTAGAGACATCTTTTGACTTACAAGATGAATACGATGTTGAGGACGAATGTTTTGACTGTTCTGAGCAGTCCGATTCAGGAGAATATTTGTCAGTCGAAGGAAATGATGATACCTCTGAGTGGTACGAAGGGCATCATTCAGGAGAACCTCTGGCAGACGAAGAATGGACGAGACAGTATGAAAATACTGAACGAGAAAATGCCAAGATTGAGGAAATGCTTCACAAACGATTGACTGCCGTTAGCGTAGTAAGCGAATGGTGAGTTTTCTGTGCTATTGAAACATAAAAGCGCCCCGTGAATTTATAATGCGAGAGCGGTTTCGCCAAACCGTAAACAATGTTTTTGAATGAGCTCGAGGATGACACTAACCAAGATTGCGACTTTTGTAAGCTTTACAGTTTCTTGTTACGTGTACATTGAACATTCGTGTTTTTACTGTTTGTTTTGAAGGTGCAAGTGTGGCAATTGCTCTACTGAGATGCTAGTAAATATAAGCGAATGCTATTGCTGCAAAGAACTCGACGGATGCGACGAAGCTCTCCATTCTCAAGAAGTCCTTCAAGACCTTGATGAAAATGCCGAGCTGAACTGCATAACCGAACATCCTGGCTTCTCAGCAGTATGTCTCCAAAAATGGAGTCTTAAGCTAGCAGCTGATAAGTACAAAACCAGAGATCGGAAAAGATATCAACAATCAGGATCAGAGGAAAGGTAAGCTGAATTTGTGGCTTCTTTATGTACACATTATACTTTAACCAAAGAAATTATGAAAAAACCTTATCAATAAAAAGTTAAATATGCCAAAAATATTTTTATAAAGCAGTTTGTCCTTCTCGACATTAATTCCAAGGATTGCATGGGATATGATAATTTTTGCAGTGAACCAACCCCCAAACTCATGAAATTACCTTAATAAATCAAACTATTTTATATTCATTAGTTATTGATCATAATTTTGTTGTAATCACACACTAAACTGATTCATTATTGACATTCCAGCTTCCTTCGTAGCATTGCATATAGGGAGTTCACAAGACTAGTGCATGGGTATTTGGGATACAAGAGACGAATTCCACTACCAGCCTGTGCTTACACACGCATCAGAGAATGTTTCAGAATTTCTGAAGATGAACTACACAGTGGGTTTGAAATGGATCTTGAGCCTTTAGTTTGACTGCACAATGACAAGATATAAAAATAAAAAGTATTTAATACAAATTTTGTAGATGAAACAATTTAGTGTTTTAATAGTCGATGTTTTTTTTAATTTCTTTGGTTTTTTGGACAGTCAATGACATTCTTGTGTCCTTTCATAGGATTTTTGCATAGGCTGCAATGTGGGGCTCTCTTGGCATGTTCTCTACTTGTTAGTTGGTTTTGTTCAGGGACATCTAAAGAAAAAATATTAAAAATGTATAAGTAATATAAAATTTATAAATTTAGCTAAGATGTAAAAAGTACCTGCACAAGTAGGAGGAACATCCTCAACCACAATGCTTTTCCTGTGCAAGTGCTTTTGAAGAGCCTCCTCTCTTGGCTGCTTCTCCAGCATTGAATTCATTGGTGCTGGGGTCATCTGTCTTAATTCATCTTGTGCAGCAGTCAAGTCTTCTTTTGATGAATTCATGAACGTCTGGAAAATTTCTTCCACGTAACCTATAATAAAAATTGAGTTTAAAATTATGAGTGACAAAAATGTAACCCTTGAAGCACAACACATAGCCTACCATAGTCTGGTTTTACTCTGACATCCCTTATCGTGGCTTCTCCATTTTTGAACTTGGGATAAACCACCTTTTGTCTGTTGTTGCCTCCCGTTGTTTCTACCTCTCTCCGAAGATTAAGGTTGAAATGCATAGCAGCAAGAATGTGTCTGAAAAGAAAATATCCAAATTTTAAACATATGCAGTTGGATTTGACAGGGTTTTACCTTTGGGGTTCATTGGACTCCCAAGTTATCTAAAATTGAATCCTATGGCATATATGTTTTTCAAACTCTCTTTATTTCAAAGATATTTTCGTGTCTCTAGAAAGCAATCTATTTTTGTTTGGGCGTCCTATTCATATTTTTTTTACATATATAACCCAAATTTGGTGATCTTATTTATCAATCAGGTTTCTCGCTAAAATTCTAAATACAAACCGGCAATACATTCCAACATATGAATATGCAATCATTTTGGGAGCAAACTGATTGATGAGGGAATGGAATCCTTCCAAGCAACTGGTCTGCGCCCAAGGGGAAGCTTGCTGGATACCCTTTTTCAGAGAATCTTTTGTCAAGGCTTTACAAATTTTTTCATACACCTCTGACCCTAAAGAAAAAAAGGTAGCTTAGAAAGTGTTTTAAATTTTGAGATTAATAATCTTACACTCCTGCTTACTTCTTGGGTGAGAACTTTACACAAGATGACAATAGTTTAGTTTGGACTTTATGAAACTTAAAGCCAAATAGAATACATTATGCAAAATGTACCTTTAGATAACCAACGTCTGGGTTGAAGTATCCCATGATTGCACTTGTTAAAAATTGGATCATCTAGGCTATTGTGAACATTCACTATGTGACTGAGAAAAGATTTAAACTTTGCCCAGATCACAGTACCAGAACCATTTGAAGTAGATGTGGCACTCCAGTACAGATGCCTCTCACAGGGCTTTATCCACTCCTTTACTTCTTCATAATGCTTTTCTTTAGAAATTTTTGTGAGGACTTTCCTGATTTCTGAAATGCATAAAATTAATCTACATGTAGTGGTAGTGCACATGTATTCAAATCTAATAAGCCTAAAGCGAGATGATATTTTACCCCCGACTCTATGCCATAATAGTTTTTAAAATTCTTTCACATCAAAACTTTTGATTCCTTAGAGAATACAGGAACAATAGTCATAGTTAGTGAACATAAACAAAGTGAAAAGGACTATAGTCTAGTAACGGGTGGTAAAAAATCATCTTGCTTCAGGATTATATATAAACTTTTCATGCGTCAGGGCAAGTATGCTCTATATCTACTCATTGCAATAACGGTTTCATAATAATAAATCACTGACAGGTTTAATATTACAGTGCGGCTAATGAAACCGTGGCCAATTGTATAAAATTGACCGGTAAGAATTTCGAACTTAATGCTACCATATGATTGGCTAATAATTCTAGTTTATCAAGTTACCCTGGATATAGTAATCACACTAACTATTCTGCATATACTGTATATTGGTCATTTGCATACAAATCAAAGCAATAATGAAGTCACTCATAACTCACTTTTCTTAAGGTGCCATAAATCAAAGTAGTGGACAATGTTTGTCAACACCTTCTTCATGTGACAAGCAATACCAGTGTGTCGGTCAGATATAAATGTTAAGATCACAATCCCATATCCTATTAGGTAATCCATGCATTGTTTGAAGCCTTCAAACTCCATTGCAGGACTATTTCCCACTTGGTTCCTCTGCGGGCAATGAAATAAAAAATATTTGTTTGCTGAAACAAAATTTGTGGTTCATGAAAAATAAAGATGGCAGTAATTGATATTAACTGCTATTTTTATTATAGATGGTTCAAAAGAGAGTCCTACTGATAAAGTTCATGTCTCACCTGAATTAATGCAAAATGTATAATCATGGGGACAGTGCAACAAAACATGGTATATGCACCATATTTTGCACTGTGCCCCATGCTGTCATGCCGTCCATCACCTGCTAGTACAACACCACTGCCCATGGACTTTATGTTGTCAAGCATCTTCTTCTGGTAGCTTTTCCAGTACATATGTATTGCAGGGAACAGCTTGGTCTGCAAATAAAATACAAAATCCATATAATGCTATTTCTTCTCCATCTTCGATCAGAAGATGCATTTGTTTGTTTATCTTAACTGATTGTACCATTATCATTATAAACTACCTATGACAAACATAGTACAATATATAATACCAACACTCACTCTTTGATGTTTAAAGAACGTAGTCATCGACACACAACCAAGACCCATGTGTGCAAAGATTTTTGATATTTTGGAGATTGATCCCCCAGCCAAAAGGATTGCCATGCAAAGGAGAAAGTTCCCTGCTGGTACACCCCAACCTGGTATCACTGGTTGACTGTGCCAGACATTTTCCCTCTTTAGACACTTTGGGTTGCTGCAGGCAGTTTTTATTACAACTTCTGTCCCAACTTGGCTCACTTCTACCAGGGGGTTATCACTTTTGCAACAGTGACAAAACTTGAACAGCAATAACAGCTGGGACAGAAAAACAATGAACTTTGGCTCTGATCGCAGATTGGTGTCATTCAATTGAACCCTGAAATAAGTATATGTGATATGTGTTAAAAATATTAAATGGGTATATTAGCAGTATCATGAAGTGCAGCTACATTATGTTGTACATGGCATTAGTAAACATGAACATTATAAAGTAGAGAGGGGAAAAACACACCTGTGAGCTGAATTTTCTATATCATCCTCAGATTCATTTGCTGACTCCTCTGACTGTGTTTCATAGCTGTCATCTGGTTCTTCTTCTGTTACTTCCTCCTCGCTTTGGTCATCACTGTCGTAATCCCACTCTGAATCAGTTACACTTTCTTCTTGAGGAACTGAGTCACCCACTGTCTGAGTTGCCTTGTTTTTCGTTTTGTTATTCTTAAGGCCTGATAATAATAATATTTATAAAGATTTCAAGTATTAGGTTCACAAATACATATTAGTATAATATATCCTTCTAGGAACCCTAAGAATGTTTGTCACTTATAAAATCACACATACTTATAAGGACTAGCTACATTACTTACGTCTTGTAAGCCTTCTGCATTCAAGCTTCCTTTTCCTCAGGTGTGATCTCAGGGATATTACTTGGTTTCTCAGCAGTCTCCTTTCTTTTTGCCATTTGGCTTCACCAGTCGTAGGGTCTCTAGTACTCGATGTCTCCTCCGTTTCCATGAAATCGACATTTTCGTCCTCCCTGTTCTCGGCACTCTGGTGAAAGAAAATCGATAGTCGATTGAGCTACACTGTATTATGTAAACAATCATCCTTACTCTACCATAAACAATGACTCGTGTTCAAAACATATGAGTAATAAAGCCCATAAGACTAAGTTGTAATAATAATCACCGTAATATCTTCAGTATTAGAGACAGGAGCAACTTCTAAAACCTCTTCTCTTTGTGCCACAGGCAAGAGCATAGGCTCAGGCTCGCTGACTGGTTCAGTTGTACCAGGGTCTTCGACAGTGGCGTCATCATGATGATCTTGATGTGCAGTACTACTGGGGACGCTTTTAGAAGCAGCAGTCGACACGGTGGCATTTTTTAATGATTCTCTTAAAGTCTATCACGAAAAATACACTTTATTAGTTTCATAAGAAGGTTGCAGTAAATGTTTTAGCTGAGTTTTTTACCTTTCTTCGATTGCGATATGTTTGCTGTTTCTTTGGCGAGTCTAGTTGACCAGCATGTAGCGTGGGGTAAACATTCACTCCAAAACTGTCTCGTTTCAGTCGAGGGATGGCCGGTTTTCCCAAGGTAGCAAGAGTTGTAAATCTTCGCTCAAATGATTCTACTCTAAAATGCACAGAACATATGCACGAGTTCCTTGTAGGCTCCCACTTTGCACGCTTCACCTTTACAAACTTTATCCATCTAGTCCTTCGCTTCTTGGCCTCGGGTCTTTCATCATTAAAATACGGAATACTATGAAGGGCAATCCCTTCAGGAATATTTGGAACGTTGCTACATCCCCAAACTACACATTTGTTGGGCATTTTAGCGTTTGGAAATAAAACGTATTTAAGAAATTTGATAAAAGCAAGCGAATAGTCTAGAAAAATCTGTATAGAATCTGTGGTAATCTTTGGTTGTGTTGGCCTGTGGTGACGTCACACACCGCTCGCCCCAATCTCCTCTGTAATTACGGCCATGGTTCACTTACTTCGGCTAAAATGGTCAATTTTTCAATCTTTGACAGAGCACCAAAAATTCCCGTTTTGATGGATCTAAAAAATTTTTCCACAAATCTGCTTTTTGTGCCTTAAAGTTTTACTCCAGATCAGAAAAAAATAGGGTGTAGGTGCACTTTAAGTAGGATCGCGTAAAAGAAAAAAAAAAAGAAAAAGAAAAAGAAAAACTGAATAAATCCTAACCATGGAATCAAAAACCTTTTCAAACCAAGTTAAAAAGAGAGAGAAAAAAAAAAACACACACACAAAGCTTAACAGATTTACATTAGTATTCAACAATGGTTTTATCAATGAAAAAATCGCATCAAAAGTTTAGAATTCTATTGATTTTAAACTTGCCTTTTCAGATTAAATATCTAATTGTACTTTTGGGAAGCATTCAAGTACTGAGGAAAAGAACATGACTAATAGTTCCCGCCAGAGATACAAGAAAATAATAATTAATTCATATGGTGATGGAACATCGGGTATGGTGTTTACTTTAAGTCAAAGGTTAAAGATTTAAACGGAATTTTCTTGTAGTCTCGTAATCGCATCGTTCAAGTACCATACTCAACTACCCGGGGGGGAGGGGGGGGGGGTACTACCACCCCAATTTGGGTAGGGGTGTGCCGCCAGGACCTCAAAACCCTGACCCTATCCCAGACCTAAAATTTTGATTTTACATACCCTTCCCCAGACTAAAACTAAGAATTGTACACCCTATCCCAGACTAAAAGACGAAAAATACGTTTTTACAATCGACTGCAATCAATATTTACTAACGTTTTTTATGGTTTTTGTGTCGGTTTTTGTGCACATACCCGTATAGTAAATATAGGGGAGTACCTCCCCCCCACCCCCCCCCCTCCGTCAACTACGCGCTAATTTTTAAATTTCAAAAGAAAATTACGAAATAAACGGGACAACAACTGCAAAAAAGTGTTTTAAAAAGATTATACGAAAACTAAACGGCTAACTTCAATTATGTTAGAGTTAAAAACCCCGACGGATATTAACGGCTTAACTCTGGCTTTTAAGGTACTTAAATTTGACAATTGATAAGGTAGGTTTTCGCGCAAAGCATAGTCAATAGAAAAAATAATTTCAAATAATAAGGTATTCGTTTTTCTACTTTTTAGGGGCGTTTCAAATCTAGTGATTATAACAAAATGTTGTTGACGCTAATTCTATCGTTTTCTTTTCTTTTAATTTGATTTATTCTACAACAATGTGTCATCAATTTTGTTTTTGTCATAGCGATAATAATGAGTTAATTGAAACCCCAACCGCAGACATCCGGGAAAAGGCGGAAAATCGACCCCTTGTATGTAACGTCATTTGAAGCTAGTGCGCTCAATTTGGAGGACAAAACAAAAGAATTTTAACCTCCCACCAAATATGAGCTGCACTCCATCGTGCTGCAAGGGGTCTATTTGACATTCTCGCTATCAAAGCCAATGACACAGTTAAGATATGAGATGAAAATCGCCCCGAGGCTTAAGAGAGATCCGGAACTCCTAATCGTAGAGCCCTGCTTATCGCTTTGGGAGGTGGGTGAGTCGTTGCCGTCGACTTCCTCGCATCATTCAAAAAGCCCGCTTTGCTAAATCATGAAAGCAAGTTTTTTGAAAGAGAGAGGCATATAGTTAATGCTACGTGCACTCCGAGCCATGCACAGATGAAAAAAGTCGTGCAAATCTGTTAATTGTAATGTTTGCATATTGTACGCGGATACCTCTGGTGAAAATAGAGTACAATTTAGCACTTTCTCCCAGTCCCCGTAGAATATTTTCTGTTTAAATTATTGAAGTTTACAAGTTGTTGATCAAAATCGTTAGACTGTTGAAGTACGTGTGAAATTTCCCGTACACTTGTGCATTCATGCTGTGAAATTCATGAAAAATCCCCTAGTCTCAGCGCGTTATTATCCCCCCCCCCCCCCCCCCCCGCGTATCCCCTATAACCTGTCCGGCCTGGGAATCTAGGGGCGGGGGCTTCAATTGACTATTGCATTGTTATCGCTAAGAGATCGATGATTAGTATTCTTGGGGTGCAACCATATGACTCAAACTCCCTTGAGATATAAATAGCAATGAAACAGCCGCCATGTTGGTTGATCTATCAGAGAAGTGTTATGAGAGAGAAAATTCAGTAATGTTTTTACAGACTAAGCTAGACATCAGTTTTCTAATTACTATTTCTTATCGTATGAAAACAAGATAAAGAACGATCAATTAGTTATTGAAAATATCGATATAAGATTTCAGTAAGGCTACCATCACGCACAAAGTTTAGATGATGGCATGCTTTGAATTTGCAAGTAAACTTCTTAGCTCCTCCCATTAGCATGTACACTTATGGTTACGCCCTACACACTCTTTACCCCTTTGCTTAGTTATTTTAGCACTATTCTTATAAATCTTATGATATAAATATCCCTCGTAGACCTTTCTATACATTTACCATATATTCATACTATAACTTTAGTTTAAGGTAGCTCCATATAGTTAATTTTTACCGCGAGGGAATGGGAACGAGTTTTATGATGGCGCGAGCTTTTAAAGCCACGAAAAACAAAATAAAGATGGCGGTGCGCCAAGCAGTTTCAAAAAATGTCGTAAAATTACTTTTCAAAACATGCTGGAATAAAAGAACACTGCAAATAATCCAAAAAAATGTCCAAGCAATTACATCAGTGCCTTTTAACGACTCAAGTGAAGCTCAAAACAAGTTCAATTTTAATTTCGTGCATTATCGATGAGCCTGCGAGTGGTAATTCCGCGAGAAATTCAGCAATATCATGGATGGTCGGTGGGTTTGTATTGGCTGGCACAAATGTTTACCTCGCTCGCTCAGTTTCGCACATGCGCAAATACGGATCTTGTAGAAATTTTATTTTGATGACGTAATTGACTAAATTGTGCGCGATTTTTGAAATTAAAAATCTCGGAAATTTGGCGGTAAAATGTCTTCAAATTTTTACAGTGTTTTTTCGATATCAAAAGCAATTAGCTTGCAAAATATTTAGCGAGTTCTAACGACAGAATGTTTTTAATTGTGAAAAGACAGAAATTGCGTTAAAAAATTGCGTTCTGTCGTTGGGATACTTAAGTCGCGGTGTCAAATGATGAAATAAGTAGTATGATTTCACTTAACAAATTTAGGAAAAAAAATCACCGCGAAAAACTCGAGCTTTAATTTTTTTTATTACAAAAAAGCCTCAATTAAGACTAACGTTACGTTGCTATGGCGACCCGTCATGTGATATTTTTTTGTAAAAACTGAAACCTTGATATACTAATATTAGTACAATGCGCAAAAAAGGGTTAAAACATACTTTTTTTTATTTTTTTATACAGCAATATGCAACATGTACCTCAAAAGCCTTTTAACTATATGGAGCTACCTTAAGCTATGTTTATTTCTAAGTTTTCACTCGTATTACTCTTAAATAAGGTATCACACTTAGGAATTTACCATTTCCATTAGCTAGTCAAGACACAGCGATAATATCACATTGATTGTAGAATGACACCTGTCATGAATTTATTATAAATAGAGCTCATATAAATAGTTTAAGTCAAAATAGAATAGAGAAGAGAGTATAGAAGAACTGAAGAAGAGAAGTAGAATAAAGATCCTGTAGCTCGTACCGAGAGCGGTCATCCCATAACCGGAAGCAATGAGGAATGCTTTGGCGGCTATGACGTAACATGTACCCCAAGCTTTGCTTTGATTTTCGCGTTATGCGGAAAGCTTAATATTCTATTTTGAGCCCGAAATCAAATTCTAAGGTAATAAATATTGTTTCAAAAAATTGCTTCAAAAAAAAACAAAACAAAAAAAAAAAACAAAAAACAAAGTGAGACGAATATTATGCAATCATCGGTCATGCCAAAGGGCTGTAGGAGAATATTTTGTTTGTGATGAATGGGGAAATGTTTGTTAGTAGACCAAATACATCACTAATTACTCAGTTGGATCTGTCTGCCCATATTTCATTGATTGTCACGTAAGACTCCGATGAATAATCATTTAACCTACAGCGCATTTTGAAAACATCTTGCGGGACAAGTGTCATGCAGCAATCATTAAAAAAAGTATTGTAGAATTCGTTTCTATTGGCAACGATTGCGTCTCTGTTGCGACTTGTAAACACTCGATCTTGCGACTTGTGTCGCAGCGCTTTTGCGAGACAGGTGGCTGAGAAATCGCAACACTAATTGCGTTCTTATTTCGTTGTTCTCTCCAAACGACATTAAAAATCTTATTATTTTTTAGTGTTAAAAAAAATCATTCAAAATTTTAAATTTGCAAAACCTATGGTAAAAATAAATTTTTAAGATGTTTTATAGCCAGTAAAAGATGTTGGTTTAGCCTGGTTTTGGCCTCTAAAAGACTCTCGTTCTAATTTCCCTCCATGATTCGATCTGGATATTAACTATACAAAGTAAATTGCCTTAAGCCCCGTTTACACTAGCGATTTTTTTGCGATTTTTGCTGCGATTTTTTTTGCGATTTTGTACATAATAAATAATGGTGAAGAATTTACTTGTAAAGTTTTTTTCAGGATACCAAGATTTTCCTAGACGAATAACTCTTTTGAAGGATGAGACAAAAGATTTTATATTTCCGAAAATTGCCACAAAAATCTCAGCAAAAATCGCCATAACAAAAATTGCCGCGGAAATCGCCGCGGAAATCGCCGCGGAAATCGGAAATTTTTATACGACTCGCGGTTTTGGTTCATATAGTGTTTTACTCTAAATCGAAGCGAAATGAATAAGATAAATCTGTTGTTTTCGACGGAAAAAGAGGAAATAACATGCTCTTATCACACAAAAGGCGGGTCACAGTAATGTCTAAGTTGGCAAATTTCTAGTTCGAAGTCCTGAAAATCCAATCTTTTCAGTTGAACATCAATTTTCAGTACGCGGAGAATATCCGCATTCAGTCTCCAATCTTCCTGATTTCGAAAAAATGGCTTAATGTTAAGTAATATTTTTTTTCAAATATAGTTTTGCGTACGATCTCCGAAATCGCGACATCAACACTCGTCACGAAAATTTAAGCTATTCAGCGTATCTGCATGCTTTAGCTAGAACTTCAACCAAAGTTACTAGGCTGATGTATTTCAATCGCTTAAGCCCCGTTTACACTAGCGATTTTTGCGGCGATTTTTGCTGCGATTTTTTTGCGATTTTGTCCATAATAAATAATGGTAAAGAATTTACTTGTAAAGTTTTTTTCAGGATACCAAGATTTTCCTAGACAAATGTCTCTTTCGAAGGATGAGACAAAAGATTTTATATTTCCGAAAATTGCCACAAAAATCGCAGCAAAAATCGCAACAAAAATCGTCAGTGTAAACGAGGCTTTTACTATTCTTTACCATAGCAAAACTTGCCGCGGAAATCGCCGCGGAAATCGGAAATTCTTATACGACTCGCGGTTTTGGTTCATATAGTGTTTTACTCTAAATGGAAGCGAAATGAATAAGATAAATCTGTTGTTTTCGGAGGCGGGTCACAGAAATGTCTAAGTTGGCAAATTTCTAGTTCGAAGTCCTGAAAATCCAATCTTTTCAGTTGGACATCAATTTTCAGCACGAATGAGAATATCCGCATTTATAGTTTCCAATCTTCCTGATTTCGAAAAAATGGCTTTATATTTTAAGTAATTTTTTTCCTTCAAATATTGTTTTGCGTACGATCTCCGAAACCGCGATATCAACGCTCGTTACGAAAATTTAAGCTATTCAGCGTATCTGCATGCTTTAGCTAGAACTTCAACCAAAGTTACTAGGCTGATGTATTTCAATCGCTTAAGCCCCGTTTACACTAGCGATTTTTGCGGCGATTTTTGCGGCGACTTTTGCTGCGATTTTTTTTTTTTTTTTTTTTTTTGCGATTTTGTCCTTAATAAATAATGGTAAAGAATTTACTTGTAAAGTTTTTTTCAGGATACCAAGATTTTCCTAGACGAATGTCTCTTTTGAAGGATGAGACAAAAGATTTTATATTTCCGAAAATTGCCACAAAAATCGCAGCAAAAATCGCCAGTGCAAACGAGGCTTTAGAGTTCTAGCGCTCTTTGATATGCGGATATATTGTGTGGGGAGATAAAGGCAATATCGCGTTGTTGCAATCACTTCAAACATTGCACAACAAAGCCGCCATGATCATGGTGGACCGCTACGCCCTCTACTGATGCACGCAAGGTACTCAACTGGAAAAATCTCACTCAACGTAGACATTATCAACAAGGAACTATTTGATTATCATCGTTATTTGCACATTTTCAAATGTAAGAAAATTTCACTTGCTGCCAGATATCAAGTTGTCCAAGCTAAATGAACATGGCTATAACACAAGACAGAGAAATGAGTTTCGTTTGGAAAATGATATGATAAATTGGGGGAAACACAGGATGTCTTATCAAGCCATTAAAGAATAAAACAATCTAAGCTTAATAATATCACTGGCGCTCTACGATTTCTCAGTATAAATGCAATTTCTTTAAATCTTTCAAAAACATGTAGTTTTATGCGTTTAGCAATTTGTGCCATTTTTTGGAAAAAATCTATTTCTATATTTCTTCATTTAAAATATCCGTCTGAACAATGGTGCTTTTAACGCATCGAAAGTCCATTCTCAATCGTGGAAATTAAATATTTCATATAAACAATGAATTAATCAATTTAATTCCCCCTGTTTGGGACAATAATTATAAACTCAAGACCTTTTAAAAATGCAGCGCAAAAGTTGAACCCGGAACTGGAAATTGGAAAAAAAAAAAAAAAAAAAATAAAAAAAAAAAAAAAAAAAAAAAAAAAATCAATGATTTACGTTCCAATTTCCCCTATTTGAGGTATGACTATGACCGCAGAAGCTTTTAAAAATGTAGTACGTAAGTTTTATTTTTGAGTCTTTCATTTTTAGTCTTTGTGAGGAGATACTATAAAGAAACGATTCGAATTCACTGATATTCCTAGCTTCTCCAACACAAGGTAAAGAGCACAGCTGAACTTTACACTCGCTCGCATCCGCTAAGCCGCATCCAAGAGATATTTTTTTCCGATTAAAGATAAAGGAAGGTACGGTTATTATTAGTAATATTATTTTAAAATATTGACAAAATTGCGTGTTTGTACATATCGAACTTTAGCTTCAAGATGTTTTAAATTGTAATATTAATCTAAGTCAGGGCGCTGCTAACTCACAGATCAAACCCTGAAACAACCTCTGGGCTGATCTAAGTCAGGGCACGGCTAACTCACAGATAGAACCCTGAAACAACCTCTGGGCTGATCTAAGTCTGGGCACGGCTAACTCACAGATAGAACCCTGAAACAACCTCTGGGCTGATCTAAGTCAGGGCACGGCTAACTCACAGATAGAACCCTGAAACAACCTCTGGGCTGATCTAAGTCAGGGCACGGCTAACTCACAGATTGAACCCTGAAACATCCTCTGCGCTGATCTAAGTCAGGGCACGGCTAACTCACCGATAGAACCCTGAAACAACCTTTGGGTTGATCTAAGTCAGGGCACGGCTAACAACTTGCTCTCCAAATCAGTATCAATGAACCCTTCATCTATTTTCACCATTAAACATATGCGTTCGAGAAATGTGATTTTAAGTTAATATGTGAAATAACAAATGGGCGAGGTCACCATTCTCGTTTTGGATTTATTTTGAAAAAAAATATATGGTATTTTCGTTTCGATTAAGAAAAATTTCGATTTAAGTTTTGGATAGAATTGAGACTGAGTAAGTTCCATGATTGTACTACTATGCGCAGAAAAATGCGCAGTGCAAAACAAGGAGATTGCCTTAACGCCCACACTGCTCCTATCCTTGCTGCATTTTTTTTTTAGTTTTATTCTTAAGGTGTTCTTGATACATCGGCCGACATGTGTAAACTTATGCATTCGTAGCCCCTAACTCTAGTAGGGGATGGAAAGTAATTTTTGTGGAAGCTATTATTGAATGGCATTTAGATATTGACGAAGGAAAAGTTCATCCTGTCGTGTTTTTCGATCTATCCAACATCCTTTAATACATTTGACCATAACATTATGCTTCGTAAATTTGAAAAGCCACCACGGAATACGTGGATGTGGCCTAACTTTAAAATGGTTTTAATCATATTTCTGCAATAGAGAGCAAAAATGCTTCGTTTTTGCCATGAAATCAGCTGTGGCGTTCCCCATGCAGTATCCTAGGGCCCCTCCTTTTTTTCGATATATATAAAGAACTAGGGACAAAGTTCTTAGTATCGCACGCACCAGTAAATTGCCAGTTGGGCTATTTGTAGAAATTGGATGCAGTTTAAATTTCGCCTTACCTTACTCCTGTGCGTCAACTAGCGCGTGTTCGCGCCCTTTCCGTTTTTGATCAAAACAAGGAACGGAAAGAGAGCACGCGCGCTAGTTGATGACGCACGGGAGTAGGGTGAGGAGAAATTTTCCACTTTCAATATTCCATCTTCATTTCGTTTCGATTTTTGTGACTTGATTTGATTGCAGTGACTGAATTCCCACGAGCTTTCAGTAGAATCATGGAAGAAAGATTCAAGATAGAATCATTTATCACAAATATCAGTAGATGTAACTCCACCATCACCACCAACTGCACCAGAAAGTTCGTCTTTGCGCCTGTCAGTAACAACGTCAAACTCATGATGTTCACCGCCATGTTGTCTTTTGGATTGTATGGGCCGACTGCAAACTCCCTGATACTCTACTTCAAGCACAAACAACACAGAAGTACAAGTAATACATTACAAAGACCATGTAGACGAAACTTGACTGAATACTTTATTCAAAGTCTTTGTCTTTCCGATATCCTTTGCTCTCTTATAAGTCTCCCTCTCTATTCGACGGAAATGTTCGTTAGCTTCGTTACGAGAGACTGGATTTGCAGATTTTCTCGTTTCTTTATCACTATTTTCCCTGTAGTCACGATTCTGAATCTCTTAGTTATCGGCGTAGAAAGATATATTGTTATTTTTCATCCATTTTTTTCTCTACGGCGAAAATCGGCTAAGAAGATGGTTGTGGGATCTTGGGTCTTGGGAGCTTTGATAACTCTTATGTCAGTAGTTTTTGTTAGGCTTGTGAAACATGACATTGGGGAAAACCTCTATACTTTAGTTTGTAAATACGATAAGTCAGTGCTGTTATATCGAGCCTTTTTCACCGGTTTTATCTTTATTTCATACATCGCACCGAGTTTTATTTTGACTTTCATCAACCTTCGTATTTTAAAGCGGCAACGAAACGTCAAACGTGTTGACGCTTCTCAAACGACTCAGAGGGCTGTGGCTAAGCTAAAAGTAACGCGGATGTTCGTCTCCCTGATATTTGCTTTTATCATTCCTTACATGATCTTCGTTGCGTATTCAAGTTTTCGAACGGCTGCCAAATCTGGTCCATCTTTCTCTGACGACTACATAGTTCGTCATATGAGTGTTTGTTTGGCTTATGCCAACGGTTCAGTAAGCGCTAGCCTGTTGATATATTATGAAAAGTTATATCTAGATTTTTTGTCGTGTTTTCGATCAAGACACACTAGAAATGATCAGTTGAATGCAGAGTTGAATGCAGCTAATCGAAGACAAGTTCCTGTTGAATTAACCGACTCCAAAAAGAACACCACGAGTTCAACAACTTAGCAGTTTGTACCAGTATCGTTGCCCAAAACTGAGTGATATAAGCTAAGTTCGATCACTTGAACCGTCATTGAAGTAAAGTTTCTCTGGGTCCTCTGGTTTTCGTCCCTACGGCACTAAAAACAACGTACCCCTTTTATTTTCAAGTCTGCCGTATTAATTGGCCTATACTATATAGCGATGGCATTAACACTTTACAGTGTTACAAAACCGAAAAACAAAAAAACAAACAAACAAACAAAAAAAAACAAAACAAAAACAAAAAAACAAAACAAAAACAAAAACAAAACAAAAGAAAAACAAAAGAAAAAAAAATAAAAAAAAATAAAAAATTAAATATATAAAACACAAAATTAAAGGACAGAAGAAAAATTTGCATTTTCAAAATCACTTATATGTGAAGAGTGTAGTGCTGTGGCTGCCGTATTTTTGTATGTGGTCCTCTTTTCAAAGATATAAACATCGTCTTTCTTTTCATGTAAATAAATTTTAAATTTAAAAATTAGTACCTATATAATAAAACAAATAAAACAGCTTTTTCAGTGCTCCATTTAGTAATAAAGCACTTAGGAAGCGCCGTAAGCACTTAAAAAGTGTGAGAACTGAGCACTCGCCTACGGCCCGTGCTCCTCCTTACACTTCTTTCGTGCTTACCTCAATTCCTACGTGCTTTATTACTGAACGGAGAACAGAAAAAGCTGTTTTATTTGTCAAATAACAGTGGATTAATGACACTTTATTTGCTTAGATACATGTATATATTTGTGTATAGAGGATATCACACGGTGGCGCGAAGATATGAAGTTTATCTTCAGTGGTGAAATATTTTTCAACGAGAGAAATAAGAATATATGTAATGTATATAATGCATATAAGAATTTGAACCAGGGATTTTTATACTTAATTCGTTCAATTATTTTATTTCATTTATTCTATAACTTTTTAACTGGCCATAAGTTCTTGATTAATTATATCAATTTTTAGAATAACCTTTTATTTATCTATTTTTATTTATTTATTCATTTATTAACTTTGCAGCTGTGCTGTATTAGTGAGCAGAGCACGGTGCTAAATCTGCTTTGCAAAGAAGTTTAAAAAAAAAAAAAAAAAAAACATTTTATCTTTCTATTAGCATGTAAATATGCGCGGAGCTTTTTCTCCGTTGAGTTTATTAATACAGTAAATGGAAGCGCCAAAAGCTCTTAAAAGGTCTTGCGTGCAAAAACGCTATATCAAGCTGGTCCTTAAACATGGACGTTTGCATAATGGCGTCATTTGACTCCCACTACCATGATGCTTCGCGAATTTTCTTTCTTATTTGAATTTGTATTCCCTCATGAGAATTGGTGCTAGTTATAACTGAACAAAAGAAAGTGTGCAAGGAAGTCTGGTAATAGAGGGAAATGACGTCATCGTGCAAAAGTCTCCTGCGATATGTACTTCTTGAAAACTTAAATGGAAGTTAAACTGATAACAAAAATTCAAAAGACCGCATTTTCAAACACGTAATCCGTCAGCCCCAAGATTTCCACCTTTTAAGTGTCTTTTTTCTCTTTTTGTTTTCTTTACCAAAACCGAATGTTCCAATATTAATGAAATGACGAGTTTAGAATCGTAGCTCATATATGTGCAACGAGACATGGATGTTCAAAGTGTATGTGGTAAAAAATATATTCCATATTCAAATATTTTATCGCATTGCCAAGGCCCACTCACGATTGAAGGAAGGAATAAATGAAATAAATGAGAAAAAAAGGAAGGAAGGAAAAAAGAACGAACGAGAAAGAATGAAACAAAAAGAAAGGAAAATGCAATATGGAAATGAATGAATACAAAGAGAATGAATAAAATAAAATAAAATGAAATAAAATAAAATAAAATGAAATGAAATAAAATAAAATAAAATAAAATAAAATAAAATAAAATAAAATAAAATGAAATAAAATAAAATGAAATAAAATGAAAATGAAATAAAATGAAATAAAATGAAATAAAATGAAATAAAATGAAATGAAATGAAATTAAATTAAAACAAAACAAAATAAAAAGTTTAGAATCGTAGATTATATATATGCAACGAGACATGGATGTTCAAAGTGTATGTGGTAAAAAATATATATTCCTTTTATCGCATTGCCAAGGCCCACTCACGATTGAAGAAAGGAATAAATGAAATAGTAAGAGAGAGAAAGGAAGGAAGGAAGAACGAACGAACGAGAAAGAATGAAACAAAAAGAAAGGAAAATGCAATATGGAAGTGAATAAATACAAAGAGAATGAATAAAATAAAACAAAACAAAATAAAATAAAATAAAATAAAATAAAATAAAATAAAATAAAATAAAATAAAATAAAATAAAATAAAATAAAATAAAATAAAATAAAATAAAATAAAATAAAATAAAATAAAAAAAAAAAATAAAAAAATAAAAATAAAATAAAATAAAATAAATAAGAAAAAAAAAAAAAAAAAAAAAAAAAAAAAAAAAAAAAAAGGAAAAAAGAAAGGCTATCAAACTCTTTTTTTATTCTTCTCTTCAAGTTATGCTCAGTGTTTCTTGTCACACCTGTGGCCAGTATAAGGACTCGGGCAAATGCAGTAATATTCTCCCAGCGATTGGATATGTCTGCATGTTCCTCCATTCAGGCAAAAGCTGTGGGCATGTTGTCCAGTACAGGCTATCAAAACAAACAAAAACGAAGTACGTCAGTCCTGTTCACTTGAATTGGGATTTAGAATTCTTCTTATCAGGGAAACAGAATCACCAACATGGGATTCCTCCAAGGTTCATCACTAGGACCGGGATTTGGGTCACTGGGAATGGGTAATGGAATCACCAGCTTTGGATTTCCCCAAGGTTCAACACTAAGACCCGGATTAAGGTCACTGTGGATTTCCTCAAGGTTTATCACTGGGACCCGGATTAAGGTCACTGGGAATATGAAATAGAATCACCAGCTTTGGATTTCCCCATGGTTCATCACTAGGACCGGGATTTAGGTCACTGGGAATATGAAAAAGAATCACCAACTTTGGATTTCCCCATGGTTCATCACTGGGACCGGCTGGGTTCAGGTCACTGTCCTTAGTCAAGGTGTCTGCTAGCATTCTCACCTGTACCCTGGTCGTTTTCTGGCCCATCTTCATAGCTCATCACTGTTAATACATCATTGTAATTAATACATGCATCATCCCCTTTTATAGTTCAGTAAATTGGTCGGTCGGTCGGTCAGACTATTGAGTTGGCCCTTTTACCTTGGGTGTAATGTTTGCCCATTTCAGAGCACGTTTCATTCTATTAAGAACAAGATTTTTTGCTTGAGTTGTATTAATATTTATGTGTCTTCTCATGTGCAACCGTTAAACCCGAAAAGGTCTATACACCTTTTCTTGATAACTTTTCAATCGAGACATTGAAGGACTTGCTTATCTTCATATCTATACACACTCAATGGTAATTTTTATAATCACCCACGCACTAACAACTACACAATTGTTGTTTAGGGACTAGTTTCGTCCGTTTATTAGGACCTTTTCAACCTAACTGAATCTAACATAACTAATCTAACTAGTCCCTAAACTACAATTGTGTTGTCGTTAGTGCGTGGGGGATTATAAAAATCACCATTGAGTGTGTATAGATATGAAGGTCTATACACCTTTCTCATAAATGGTCGCCAAACGCGGTTGGACTAGGGACAATTGCATGGAAGCGAGGTCAGAAAGGCCTCAGTAAACAAAGTCTACTCAGTACGATCTTTTGTGTCAAAGTCATTCACCCTTACTTCAAGAGACGCTTAAAAGAACTCGAATTGGTGAGATGAATGAATTTGACACAAAAAAACGTTCTGAGTAGACTTTGATCGCTCAATTGTCCCCTTTTTGGGGGGGGGGGGGGGGGGGAATTGGCTTGATTATCAAGTCAGTCGGGTGGTCGTTGACTGTATGTGGACTGGAAAAAACTAGGTCGAGATGACATTGCAATACATTGTAGTATTTTATTATATAGATATCGATGAAATACCAGGTTTTCTCTAGTGTCGAAAACTTGATATCTTTCACCAGTGGAAGATACCATATCTTTCACACGTGAAGATATCGCTGTTGAATCGGCTTGCTATATTAATAAAGAATTTTTGAGCTTTTGTTTTATTTAAGTTTCATCGATATCTATATAATAAACAGAACATTACATGGGCGCGCGGAGATACGAATTTTATCTTCTCGTGTTCAATTTAGATATCTCACTCGTTCGCTGCGCTCACTCTTGAGATATCAATTGAACACTCGAAGATAAAATTCGTATCTCCGCGCGCCCATGTAATATCCTCTATGTCTTAGGGGAAGAAATATACAACATAACCAATTTGTTTCCGCGTCAATCTATAGGATAGGATCTAGGAATAGCATATAAGTATAAATCATAATTTAAGACAAGTAATAAAACCAATCACTCGAGCACTGACTGCTATCTTCATATCAAAGTTCAATTAAAAAAAGAAAACCTTTTTCAAGGGAGCCAGCTTCCGACAAATTAAATTTGCAATTTTCGTCTCTTTTCGCGGATTAATTAATCAAAAGATCCGATCATTCATTTCAACTTGTAATTTTGTAGTAAAGTACGACATTTTTCAACTTGAAATTCTGTAGTTAACCATTCAAATAAAGCGATTGCATTTTTCAACTAGCAGAGATACTGCGCTTTTACTTTGATTGAAAAAGTACTTTTTAAAATATTAATTTATTTTTATTCCTGATGGAAAATTCTCTTTTTTTTTTTCAAATTGGCAATAATTTTATTTGGCGTTTTTGAGCCAGACTGTTGAACGCCCTTTCTTTTTGATTGGATCCTCGTATGATATCATTATGAAATGAAAATAAAAATAAATGTGGTGATGTCCATATTATGCATTTGTCGAATTTAGCTGGCTATCAGTTATACCTCGCGTTTAGTACCTAGTGCTTGCAAATCTCTAAGGATAAATTTGACTTAAATTTACCTTCTTTCGTCCATAGAACCAAGATCACACACAGAAACAACATCCTAGGAATGAAATACAAAAAGTTCTAAAGAGAAAGAAATAGGTTTTAAAGAGGTTCGATTTGTGAGTTAGCTGTGCCCTGACTTAGATCAGCCCAGAGGTTGTTTCAGGGTTTGATCTGTTAGTTAGCCATGCCCTGACTTAGATCAGCCCAGAGGTTGTTTCAGGATTCCAAATGAATTCGATCTGCGAGGTTGTATCGAATTCAGGATTCCATAAAACTGACGTTTGAAACAACTCTCGTTCAAAATGTCGAAGAGAGGTAAAAAAGGTAAAATCTCGCCAGAAGAAAAAATATAGTTACCTGAAAGATTTCATCTTGTCTTTAGTCTCTTTTGTGAAAAGGCACTACGCTTTGGAAGCTTGCTTGTTCAATAGAAACGTGAAACTGAAGAAAAGTGGTATTCTGGTCCCATAGAGAAGTTTTAATTGTTCGTTGATCGACACGTGCACTTTACATTAATTGGGTTCCACCCATATCGTCTGAAGTGCTTACGTGTATGGATCTAAGAGTAACACGGCTACATTTTAAAAAGATGTATGCGCACGCCTGGGATGATGAAAGTTTATTCTATTCTCGTCTGGACTACATGAGAGCTAAGTTTGTTCAGTGATGCGTTGTTTTTTCCTTCCTTGTCACGAAAGTCTTTCGTCAAACTTCTCTGGTTTCTACTTCTCCATAAAAATAGATATGTGTGAGTTGAGTTCTTTTTTTTTTTTTTTTTTTTTTTTTTTTTTTTTTTTTTTTTGCTGCGTTGTTCTCTCCCTTGCCACGAGGGTTTTTCTCTAGGTTCTCTGGTTTTCCTCTTTCCATCAACCTGTGAGTTGAGTTTGTTTGCTGTGTTGTTCTCTCGCTTGCCACGAGGGTTTTTCTCTAGGTTCTCTGGTTTTCCTCTCTCCATCAACCCGTGAGTTGAGTTTGTTTGCTGCGTTGTTCTCTCCCTTGCCACGAGGGTTTTTCTCCAGGTTCTCTGGTTTTCCTCTCTTCGTAAAAATTAACACGTAAGTTGAGTTTGTTTGCTATGTTGCTTCTCTTCCTTGCCACGAGGGTTTTTCTCCAGGTTCTCTGGTTTTCCTCTCTTCGTAAAAATTAACATGTAAGTTGAGTTTGTTTGCTATGTTGCTTCTCTTCCTTGCCACGAGGGTTTTTTCTCCAGGTTCTCTGGTTTTCCTCTCTTCGTAAAAATTAACATGCAAGTTGAGTTTGTTTGCTATGTTGCTTCTCTTCCTTGCCACGAGGGATTTTCTCCAGGTTCTCCGGTTTTTCTTCCTTCGTAAAAACCAACACGAGTTTGTTTGATGTGTTGTTCTCTCCCTTGCCACGAGGGCAGTCCTCCAGAGCCACAAAGGTTTTTCTCCAAGTTTTCTCCAAGGTTTTCCCTTCTCAGCATGTGAGCTGAGAGTTGTACGAATAAGATTCTCGAAATTTTCTCATTTCAATGTCTGAATTTGTTTTTTCTTTTTTCTTTTGTTTATAGGGGGGGGGGGGGGGGGGGGGGAGTGGAGGGAGTTAGGGTGGGTTGTTCGCAGTAAACTCTAAAAAAATGGCTGTAGCCAACAAGAAACTAGCTTTCGTCAAAATATAAAGGTTTGACCCTCAACAAAATGATTACATTTTTACTGATGTCCCTTCCTTCCAAAGCCCCCCACCCCCCCCCCCCCACCCACCAATAAAAAAACTTATTAACCTGAACAAACATTTTAAATTTCAAAAATATATTCAACATTTTTATCTTGTTACAATATCCCCCTTCCCTCCCCTCCCCTTCCACACCCCATCCTCCATCCCATAAATTTAACCAGTGTTCACCGTAGAAACATCGTCCTCTGATTTCTTTTTCTTGGCGAGGAATGGTTCATGGAATATGCCGTGAAGCCTCTTGGCCTGCAGTAAACAAATATTCAGTATTATGACCTACGATCTATTCATTAACTCGCTAATAATTGGCTGAAAACATTCACCCAATACCTGATAGAGAGTCAAAAACGACAAAATGTTATCTGTTTTGTAGTTGTTTTTTTTTGTTACGTGAAAATGGGTTTGATGGCAGATGACTTCGTTCTAAGGCCCTGGCTAAACGAGGAAACATGTTTCCCTAAATGTTTCCTAAGGTGGCAAAACTGTCAGAAAACATCGGAAAACAATGTTTCCATGCGTCTTGGAAACATGAAATGTTTCTGCCGCACAGCAAAAACATTTTATGCGTCTTGGAAGCAAAATTTGTTGCACGCAGCAATGTTTCGTATGTGGCTAAACTGGGAAACATCGAGGAAACATGAGCGCGGTAAACATGTTTCCTCGTTTAGCCAGGGCTTAACACAATCTCTCATTGACCAACATTAAAACGCTCACGTCATTCCTTAGTTAATTTTTTTCCGCGCGCTTTTTCATGCGAAAAATAAAACAGTTAAGATTTCAGTGTATTGAGAGAGCTTACTTTCAAAGGACCAAAGCCAGGCAGGAATATTAGATCATCTTTTGGAGCTTTCGTTACTTCTGCTAGAGTCTAGAAATATATGTAACATTAGTAACATGCAACGAGAAGTTATGGCAGTCAAGTTTGATGATACGAACCCCGAATGTAGAGTTCAAGGTTAGGACATCAGTCTTGTTTATGCCTTTAACTGTCGTTAGGCAATCTTGAAGCTGAAATGGATTTTAAAAGGGAATTTGTTAAGCGTACATGTGATCACAAGGGAGGAAGATGATGGTGATCATTAAGTAGTAGTATCTTCAATATCATCAGTCATCAATCATCATCATCATACAAACGCTATTATCATCATACCAGCAATATCTTTATCATCATTAACATCACCAACGTTGTCTTTCCCGATACCATCATCATCACCACAAGCACCACCATCATCATTATCATCATCATCACCACCACCCCACCATCATCATTATCATCCATCATCATCATCACCACCCCACCATCATCATCATCATCATCCATCATCATCATCACCACCCCACCACCATCATCATCATCATCCATCATCATCATCACCACCCCACCATCATCATTATCATCAATCATTATCAGAAACACCACCATCATCATTATCCAAATCATCCACATCAACATCATAACAAAGTACTTACTTTAGAGAAATGATCACCATCATTTTGCCCTTGTAACGCATCAACCGGCTTATTTTCATATACTTTGTAGGTTTCTAAATATTTGCCAGCTTCTTCTGAGCTGTCAACAGAAAATACATAAATATATGTAAAAAGATAATGTGCTCTTCTCTTGACTGATGACTTAGAGGATGGTGGTGATGTTGGTGATGCTGCTATGATTGATGATAGTGATGATAATGATGACCATGATGGTGATGATGATAGTGATGTTGATAATGATGATGATTGTATAGTGATGAGGATTGATGAAGATGATTGACAAAGATGATTGACCATGATCATGATAATGATGATGAAGATAATGATGATAGTATTGATGATCCATGATGATGATGATGATTGACGATGATGATGATGATGAGAATGGTGATGATCATGGTTATGATGAGGAAGATGATATGATGATGGAGATAATGATGATGATGTTTGTAATGATAATAGAATAGAGGTCGCATCAAACTAACATCATATCAATATTACTTTACTTACCTCCATGTTAACATCATGGTAAGATCTGCCATGATAGCCATCTTGGCTAACTCTCTTAACGTTTGATGAGGGTCTTTCTAATATAAAAGAAGCATTTCAAAACAAATGGAAAAAAGAAGAAAATCTATGCATGCTGTGTGGTCTCATAAAGCATGCACATCCACCAATCAGAAAGTGAGATTTATGATTAGAGTAGTTTAAAAAATTCCTTCGCCGCATGTATGACATAAATAACGCAAAAACCCACACTGCACATGAGAGTTGAGTTTGTGTTATTCTCTCCTGTGCCGTGCCTTTGCATTGAAGTGAAATGAATGGTGAGCTTGCAAAGATAGAAACACATGAATAATTGTCCAAGGTGTTTAAAAGATTCTCTATCATTGCAAGCTCACAGTTTGTTTCGTTTCGATGCAAAGTCACGGCTACCTTTCGAGATGGTGCAGGGAACTTCGAACAGGATTATTGAATATTATTATTGTATGTATTAATGGAAAGCAAACTTCAGAGAAAAGCACCAGAAGGGGAGTAATGATCCTAAACTATTATAAATCAAATTAAAACTGTTTAAGACTTACAACATCAACAAGTACTAAAAGAATTCTTAGTTCATAACTTTTCCCCAAAAGTCGCAGCCTATCATGGATGTAGTTTGGATTGAAGTGATGATAGCGTAAGCTGAATTGAATAAAAAAATACAAGAAAGATTTTTAAAATATTAAAAAAAGCAATTGCAGAATCACACAAAAGATGACCACGAAACAACATGGCTCCAAATCGAGGATCGAAATTCATAGATCTCAGGGGCAGATTGTGGGGTGGGCGACTGGGCTACAACCCCCCTTTTAAAGTGATATATTGCATAGTTTTTTTGGGAACAATATATTTGCATATGGTCTTCAACTTTCTCTCATGCTTGTGCTTATATCACTAGTAAGTGTGAATGAGGCTTAACAACGTAGTTTACAGTAGTTTAAGGTAGTTTGACAACACGTACCTTAGGAACAAAGCACATGTTGTTGCACCCATGACATAATCAGGTATAATATCACTGTACTCCCAGGGAACACAACGAATGAATTTCAACACTGGGTTACCTTTCTTTGATTGACAAAAAAAGTAAGAATTAACATCAGGGGGGAGGGGGGGGGCAATTATGGGAAGAGTAATACTGAACAATCTGCACTGTACGGTAAGTGGTCTGTAACTCAGTTGGCTGACCATGTACCATTACCATGCATTACCTTAATTATTGTTACCTTGCCGACTGTAATTAACCGTTACCTTGCTGACCACTTACCGACCACTTACCATACTTTCGTACCGTAATGATTCACTTATTAGTTATTCGGTTACAGTCATGTGTGTATATTAATATATTTATAAGGACGCTCAACTAAGAATAGAAAACTTAGAGATGCATCAGTCAAATCAAGAAATATTTTACCATTCAACTATTTACTTCATGTAGAATCAGTACTGAAAGTATTATCGAAGGGTTTATTTGCACTTTAAAGGTTCAAGATAATGAAATTCCACTGTAAGGTGTAGATATGTTGGGCCGATTTTCAAACCCATTGCATAAAGCCTACCTGTCTTGGGTTGACTTGTATAGCATTTGGTTTTGGTTTACTGGGGATGGTGGGCTTCACCTTGCTGGCTGCAGATTTATTAGACCTGAGTGGTTGAAAATTTTACCCCATATTAATATTAGGCAGGCAAGAAGGCAGGCAGGCAGGCAGGCAGGCAGGTGAGAAGTGAGGCCAGAGGGGGAGGGTTAGGGTGCTACCAAAAAATTTAAAACTCAACATAGACTCCCACCTAACCTATAAACTATTAATGGTCCCTAAAATCACTTACTCAATTTCCTTCATTTTGGCTTCAGCTTCTTCATAATGTCGAGTATTTTTAAGAAAAGCAAATGTGTCTTTGAATGACTTTCCCACATTATTTTCTGCGTCCCTCGATGTCAAGTCACCTCCAGTTTTATTACAACTTGCGGTACTAAAGTTTGTGGTTGCTGTAGTGCAACTCGTGACGGCTTTATCTGAAGAACTACTGGCTTGTTTTACCAAATTTTGCTCGCTTGATTCTAAGTTGGTTCTCGACTGACATGTTTCACGTTGTTTACTTGTTTCCTTATTTACACTATTTTTTTCATGAATATCACCTTTTCGAAAGCTCTCTTCGTCACCAGCAGGTTTATTGGTATCATTTATCCTCCGAAAGAGCTTAAATGCTCTCTTAGAGGCGATTTGTGGGGTCTTTTTTTCCTCTAATTCATCAACTGTTGGAATGTTGAACTTCTTTTTTGCCGCCATCTTTTAAAAACACAGGAAGCCCAAGAAAAGTAGTTTTATATGTAGGTTTTTAAACGCCCGTAAATATACTAAATATTATCAGATTGGTTCCAAATCGCTTACAGAGACAAATAACAGCAAAAAGAACACAGTACATATAAATATTTTTCAGTTAACTAGAATATACGGTGATTTAATTTCTTTTCGGATGAGAGCTGTTCAAAAGTTGTGACGTATTCCCGGGTCCAAATGTTCGCAAAAACCGCCGAAGTAAAGCAAAATGTTTTCTCAATGGTTTAAAATCTACCTGAAACTATTAGGACTTTAGAAAATGAATTATTTCACGAAGGAAAGCAAAAAAAAAAAGTATTATATATGGAAGTGCTTTTTGTTTTGGACCCGGAAGTCGTTTCCTAATAGCTTGGGCCTCCTGTGGTCAACTACTCAGCTGACTCATTTGATCAAAACAAAGATGGCGGACGAGTTGATTCAAAAGTTCATGAAATATTTCTTCATGATTTTAGTCTTTTATGCTCCTTTAGGTAAGTTTTACTTCTGCATTCATTAATATTTTATGTCTAATTTCTTTCTGGTATAAATTGGCGAGAAAAAAAAATCATTTCCCAGCATTAAATTGAACTCAATACAGAAGGATTTGTTTTTTGTTACTTGAAAAATTAGGCTTACATAAAGTAAAGAAAAAGGATAAAATAATTGGATATTGTAGCATTCTTATGCAAACCATTATTTAATTTTGCATAATTTATAAAAAAAAATACTTAATTAGTTTAAACGCATGTAAACGCATTTATCCAAAGTACAGGTACATTGCCTTTGGCATCTTTGGCAATATTTGTTATGCTTTTCAGGATTTTTAACCATTAAAGCTAAGAATGTTCCTGTTAAGATTGTAGAAGAACCTGCAGCTTACAGAGGAGTGTAAGTAATAGGTTTAGACTAGACACAGATTACTCACAGATTTAATAATTAGATTTAATAATAATATATTATAATAATATAATATATATGGCTTATATAGCGCTTATACAAGTCTGTTCTAAGCGCTTAGTAACATACGTTAAAGTGTATATGACACGAAAACATTTCATCGTTTAAAATGTATAGTTTGTTAATAACAATAAATATATCGTAATAAAATTTGTTTCAAAAGCTTATTTCTTGAGATATGTGAGAAAATTAAGCCCAATTTGTGACGTCATTTTGTTGACACGTACTCTAGATTCCGTAGTAATGCACTAAATATAAATTGTAATTTGTATAAAATAACAACAAAAGGAATATTCTATTCAGCTTCATTTGATAGCTTACGTAGTACTCTTCAAATGTTGGGGAACTGAAAAGTGTACTACCTGAAATTAAGATTCTACATTCAAACATATTTCGTGTATTTGTAACTAAACCTGGAGACTTGTAAACAAAATGACGTCACAACTTGTGCTAAATTTTCTTGAATTTTTAGAGAAATACATTTTTGAAACAAATTTAACCGTGATATTCTTATTCATGCCAATAAAATACACATTTTTAACACTAAAATTTTTTCGTGTCATATGCACTTTAAAGGAATAAATAAATAAGATGGATAATATGATTATAAAGAAAAAGCTAAGAATTTAGAATTTGTGATTTAGTGTGTTTAGTAGAGCAAGGAAAGCTGAGAATTTAGAGAAAAACCCTCAAATCCCACTGTTTCCCTTGTTGTGCAATGTACAGCAGTAGACTATTGTCAATCAAAAAAATTGTTCGGTATCTTTACATAATCTGATTGACAGCAGTGTATTGCCCAGTTTCCCTGTTGCAAATGCTGTCTCAATCATGCAGTTAGTTAATTGCCTAGCAATTTGGTGTCTCTGGCAGCCATTACACAGTAAATGTATAAAAAACATCTGAGTCAGAAAGAGAATCAATCAACCAAAAAATTCTTAACAACAGAAACTATTTTGTTTTGTTATAATTGCAGAAATACATACTACCAACAACATCAAACAATTCACTCCAAGGTATATGAGCAATCAATGTAAATTATTTAAGTAATATTTGAAAGAACCCCCCCTCTACCCTTGGAAATTCCAATTTTCTTCCACACAAACTCTGTAACTCTGTAATTTTGTTCTTTCTCAGACCCCACCCCCTTATCCCTTGGAAATTCCAAATTTTCCTGGGGGAGGGAGGGATAATTTCTGGAACTACACATTGTGAATTGTTTTCTCTTGAGTTTGTTTAGCAAATTGGTCATTTCTTTTTTCAGGTGCTAGAGCCTCGTACCGAACCAATTCCCTTCTCAGGTATGACATTATTATAAAGATTATCAAAATTTAAACTTTTGATTCAGAGAAGGAAAATACTAATAATATAGAAAAGAATGAAATAAAGTGTGATGTAGTGGTAGTGCACCTGCACCCTTTAATACTTTAGGTGATATAATTATCAATAATATTTATTTTGTTATCAAATAAATGTTGTATTGCTGCAAAGTATATTTGATTTTCTTTCAGGGCCTCCACATTTATCTGTACTTGATGGAAAGTGCTTTTCATTTATTGAGAATGGGTAAGAAATTTCCTTTACACTTAAATCCTGACCAATATTATACTATATGACACACCATCAAGTCATTATGGGCTGCTTATATTAAGCTTACATCATGAATGTATATATTTTTTCAGCTATAAATATGAGCTCTGCCCTTTCCATAATATAACACAAAGAGAGCAGACAGTGAGATGGAATGCTTTTTCAGGAATACTTGGGTAAGGGACAGTCTAACTATAACATAGTGCATTCTGGTCTAGCTTGGGTACAAACAACTTTTGTTCAGCTTGCAGTACCTCGTGCCGTTGGACAAAGCTAGGCCATAATAAATTATTGCCAACAGGTTCTACAGGCCTGTAAGTAATTACCCTTTGTACCCAATGAAGACCATTGATAATACATCATGTTTGTCGAACTCATTCTCGTACCCTGACCCTTCTCACCAAAATATCAAAGGCTTTGGTAACACACAAACTGGAAGACCCAGATTCTAGGTCATCAGATATGCACATGCTCCACTTATTCTGACTTCCGGTATAAAATCAAACCATTTTTTTTCTTTACAAGAAAAACAACCAAGCTTGTTTATACATTGTTTATGGAACAGTAATGTTTATTTGTCTGTGATTAACATTCAGTGATTTCGCGAGACCATCATACGTGTGCTAAAGTATTCAAATTTCAACTGTTGACTGTAAAATTAGCGAATTGGAAACAGATGATTATGCAAAAAATTTATTAATAAACCAATCAAACTAACGGTCGATTTATGTGTTACCAGAGCCTTTGATTTTTCATTTGAAAGATGAGAAAGCTTTGTGTAGGAGAATGTATCAAACTCAGATACATGTAGGACCTATTTTTTCACTTATTCTTATCATTACGACATTAAAGTTGTGATGTTGGTGTGTTTGCTGTTGCTAGGGTGTTTCAAGGATGGGTCATAGTGAACAACATATTTGATAGCATGTTGATGGATGAAGGTGACTTGTGTCCTGGTAGCAACCCAAGGCAGACCAAGGTATATGAAACAAAAACTGGTATACACTCAATTCACCTTTTTGGCGATAGCAGTCACGTCGTAAACACTTTGATCGATTGTGTTACGGTCACCAAAAAGTTCGGACATCGTTCTCGGATTCCCATACAAATTCACTGAGTTTAAAGAGAAAATTTAGATAGATTTCTTTAGTTAGCTCTCTTAACAGCAATAAGAAAAGCTTCAATCAAGATAGAAAAATGATATTTTACTTTACTTGTAAATAGTTCATTTAAAGTCAGTACATTTGTACGGAAATCCGAGAACAATGTCCGAACTTCTTGGTGACCGTAACAATCCAACGCAATTTATACCACGTGACGGCTAGCACCGAAAAGGTGGATTGAAGAATCGTTGTCAGGTTCAGAAACATAGAACATAGAAGCTGAGACTGAAATGGCACATGGGAAGTACAGTTAATAAGATGCAGGCTCTGACTGGCGACCCGATCAGTCTCAGCTCCTATGTTCTGTGCTTCTGAACCCGACAACGATTCTTATTGAGTGTACATAGAATTAGGAAAGGGACTAACGACTATTGTTTGAGTTGTATCTGTATTCATGTGTGTCTTCTCAACCATTAAACAAAGAAATAATACTCTAGAGAATGGCATGCAGTCTGAAATGGGAAAATAGTTCTCCATAGTTAAAGCTTTCTATTGTGAATGGATGGAAGGAAAGATAGAAGGAGAGATGGATGGATGAAGCAAAATGCTAACCCTTTCATTCCCTCTAAGGTATATTTTCGATGTGGTAATGAACATGGAATACTGTCAGTCAGTGAACCAAGAACCTGTCAATACCAGATGGATTTCCAAACTCCTTTAGCTTGTCCTCTAGATGCTATGCTTGGTAAGTCTTTTTATGAGGATTGGGGTTTGTATGTTAGGTTTCGTGTTTCTGCCTAAAAAAGAAGACTGTCTAGAAAACTATCTACTGTAGACATCATGCTTGGTAAGTCATGGGGAAGGGGTGGGGAGGAAGGTGGTGAATGAGGATTGGGGTTTGAATATACACTGTAAGGTTTCCTGTTGCTGCCTATAGAGCCTTTGCACCATCAAGTGATGTCAGCCATGACAGGAGGCAGGAACAATTGAATCTGGTCTAATCTGATGTACATCGGAAAGAATTCAGTTTCCCAGGGGAAAAAGACTCTATTGTTGTACCTCCTGTCATGGCTGCCATCATGTGATGGTGCAAAGCCTCTACACCGAATATTGCCAGGTTTCACTCGATGTCATTCCCTGTCTTGTGCGGAATGTTCATCAGCTGAATCACAAATGTTCAATAGAATTCTTTCTGGTTGACAGCACATGGTGGTCAGTGCTTGAACACCATTTGGAGCAGATAATGAGATTCAAAGACTTGTATCAGCTGATTGACATCCAGCGATACAAAGCACAGGGGAGGACCAACAAGCAACTATACTCATATATGAAAGCAGCTCCAAGAGTCAAACCTATGACCCTATCAGTGAAAGAAGGCGCTTTAGTAGCGCACAGTAGGGTAGCAAGGGCGGCGTTCACGGCTAACGCGTCGTCTTTCACCGTTGTGAGTCCAATGGGTTGGGTTGCTGGTTCGAGCCCTGCGGTCACCACATGTGAATTGAGTTTGTTTGATGTGTTGTTCTCTCCTATGCTACGAGGGGTTTTCTCCGGGTTCTCCGGTTTCCTCCCTACGTAAAAATCAACATGTGAGTTGAACGTTGTGTGCATAGAATATTAAATGTAGTGGTAGTGAGTGTGAGCGAAAAGTGTCCCCAATTAGTGCGAAAGCGCTAGAACGACTAGACACTTAAATAAAGTGATTTATTATATTTATTTTTGCACTTCTTGGCTTCCCTAAAAAGATACACAAAAATTGTATCAACCTATCGCGTTTTCACAGTATATCCAGTACTAAGTCCAAAAGGACAGACTCAGTGGGAATCAATAGAAGAATATCTATGGAGAGAAGAGCTTACGTTACAGGGCTACGACAAACGAAGACGAAAACTATTCATCAATGAAGGACTCGTTGCCTCAGACGACAAGACACAAGTGGGAAAACTGTGGAGCAAAGACAAGAAGGATCGTGGAAATATGATGAAAGGCGAAACTGTCAAAGAGAAAAGGAAATTCTTTAGTATTGAGCAATGTTCTCAAGTAAGTGAGTTACTTTTGGCGAAGAAATAGAAAACGCGCGCACATGTTTGTCTGCAATTATAAAGCAAGTGGGGGTTAGCAGAACGCGAGAAAAGTGTTACGACAAGCATGATGCGTAGCAGAGTGCGTGCTTCTTAGACTACACTTCTCAAGTGTCCTGACAATAGGGGCGTTGCACCATCACGTGATGGCAGCCATGGCAGGAGGCAGGAGGCAGGAACAATTGAATCTGGTCTAATGTGATTTACATGAGGAAGAATTCAGTTTCCCAGGGAAAAAGGACTTTCGTTGTGCCTCCTGTTATGGCTGCCATCACGTGTAATAAATTAGCCACAATATAACGCGCGCTCTGATTGGTTAATTTGCGTGCGCGAGTGTGCATTCAGAAATGGATGTGCACGCTGACGTGATTGAGTAGCGTGCGCCATGTAATAAAGATTTCGTTAGAACAAAATTTGGATTTCTTTTTGGTAAAAAAATATTTTTTTATTGTTTTGCTTAACAAATAAAACAGCTTTTTCCGTGCTCAGTTCAGTAATAAAGCACGCAGGAAGTGACGTAAACACGAAAGAAGTGTAAGGAGAAGCACGAGACGTCGGAGACTTCGTCATTTCGAATTTTTCTCGATTAACGAAGACTTTTTTACACTTTTGATATGTTATAAAAGCATTGGTCATCGAGCAGTCCTTTAATGGTGCAAAGCCTCTATTTAAGCGAACAAATTTATAAACTTTGGTCTATTATGAAAATGCTAATAATTTCTAAACCTTGTTCATGTTGAATTCTAGGCCTATGACGAACTATACACTGAGGTAGAAAGGCTGCGAAAATTGGTTATTCCATTTGATAAAGATAAACCTTCGCAATCAGAAGGAACTGTAAAAACTATCAATTCCACGTCTGATGATACACCAACTACGAGCTCTATAAATATGGTGACTAAGGAGCAGAAAGAATCTGAAGTGTTGAGATTTGGTAATAGAACTACGATAAAGAATAGGGAGACTCCCACATTATTAATTTCCGATGGTTTACTGGATGAAAGACAAGACAAGAGGCTATCAACAGCTGCTGCAGTGAGAGAAAATGAAATATAAAAGAATGTTTTGAAAGACGTCTTTAGCCTCTGCATAATATTTTTCCTATTTCAGGCCACGTGTCATTCTCTTGAGAATAAGCTTCTTTGTTTGAGTTGTATTCATATTCATGTGTCTTCTTGTGCACACCCGTTAAATAAAGAAATAACACTCTAGGAAATGACACGTGGCCTGAAATGGGATAACATTACGCCTAAAGGAAAGGTCTCTAGGTCACGATTGAAGTATTTACAAATTGATGTATTAAAGATTATTCAATAGATTATTGTGACGTCTTGCAACATTGCGGCTTTGTCTAATGATATTTCATCCCCCCTGAGATTCGTTACCAACCAAGAATATGATGCAATTATAAAAAAGTTTGCTTCAGACTGAAAATTTTAGACTACTACGTCCCTTTTCGTCCGTACGTACGTGTACACAATACAGGACTCCCGCTTGATTTTAAAGCAAAACTACTCGGAAATGCACAGAAAACATCGCTTTGAGAGACATTATATAGACCAACAACCGATTAAAAAAACTTCCATGTAGTCAAAGATAGATCAAGAAGTGTTGCGCGATAAAAATTGTTGTGTCACGCAAGTTGCTGAAGGGGTGTTACCACATAGGCAGCTTCAATTTCAACGACGCTGTCACGTGCGAGACAAGTTTTGCAAGGAACATTGACCAGTGTAACATCCCCTGTCGATGTGACTGCAATGTACTTTTTTATAATTGCTCAATATTTCAAGTCAGGTCGCAATGAACATTCCATGAGGTGTCGAAGTTAGTGAAAATTTTTAAACTGTTGACAACTACCTTCAACGTATCTTGCTGTGAGTTGACTGATGGACAATAATAATATTGTTAAGGGGCGTGGTGCCGTGCAACCGTCAGGACACGACACAACCTTCACGTGACTGTCAAAAACAACAACACCGGTCAAAGTTACTTCTGAACCTAAACGATATATCCAATCTATATGAATTCTACTATATATCAATACTATAAACATTCGTTGGATCGTACGATATACTTCGATGACTGATAAGTACAATGCCTACGCAGAATACAACAACACTTAGAGGTAAGCTGTTTGATTCTAGTAAATGTGTGTTCTTAATCAATGATATATGTGTCCTTAATCACTGATATATGTGTTCTTAATCACTGATATATGTGTTCTTAATCACTGATATATTCTCTACAAATTGAGCTTCATGCACTATGATTCCTCTTATAAATACCAGAAAAAATTTAGACGGAATTAATCCAAAACACCCGTGAGGAATTCGATTTTTTTCCGGTAAAGAATATGCTCGGTGACATGACATATTTAGACTCTTAGAAGCACAGGATGTACAGAGAAAGAAAATCTTATACTATGTTCGGTAAATATGTCTCAATTTAATGTATGGCAAAGCTAAACAAAGGGTTGAAAATTTTCAACTTTATCGATCTATAACAAATATGTAACAAATATGTAACAAAAAGTGGATCGAAAGGTCCGCCAGGGGATCTAAAATAGTATACATAGAACGGCATCACTGCAAAACTGCAACCTCGTCCCCAGGGCCCTCTCACGTTGAGGAAAGGGTCTTTGGGACGAGGTTGTGCAAACTTGAGTTGTCAAAGCCTGCGAAAACCTACCAGCAAAAAAATAAAAACATGCCCACCACTGCAATAAACTGGATATAAATCGAATTGATACTAGGTCACTGTTGTCAAGCACTTAATTATTAGCAACACTTTTTTTCTTTTTTTCGTTTGGTGACCTGGAAACCTATAATTCACTGAGTAGAAGTGACACTTCTTGCAATTTTTCTTGATTCTGATTGGTTAGCATTTTTTATTCAGATCAGCGGGTGCGATTGAGTGGCTTGAAAATTTAAAGAAAAAAAATACAGGCTCGAATAGGAAAAAGTTTCAGGTCACCCATCCAGGTATTAACCTCACTCTACCGTACTTGTCTCAGTGTCATTGAAGCCCAAGTTTTTTCCACTGGACCACGGTTCCAGGTAAATCAGCATAACAATAGCCGTGAAAACAATGCACCGAATAGACTAGACTTTTTGACATTACTCTTTCAACCGATTCCGTGCGTGGCAGAGATGCAAGGGATTAGCCGATATGGTCTGGGGGCCGGCTGGTCTCTCCCCTGATGCTTCGGCTAGAACATTTTCTTGCGTAATTCGTACACCCAAGGGCAGAAGGATTTAATCGCCGTCAGGTCCGAAGTCCATACGACGCCTCAGCTCTGCGGATGTCTCGGGGGTATGGCAAAATTGAATCGATTTTTTTTTTAATTTCTGTCTCTGGATTCGAATCCCATGCTCGTATCCAAATGACATTTTCAATTTTTTCAAGCATCTTAAATATAATTTTACACTAATATTATTTTTTAAACAGCAAATACCTCATTACTCTCATATTCATCATTAACACTGAATTAGTAAACAAACTAAATCAGAAAAATTGAATGTATTTTCCCGATCCGACAAACATTTCGTATATATTTAAGTCCATCATGGGCTATAGTTCATGCCTTTTGCTCAAAAATGATGTGGATGTGTCGGGGGGTTTACACGACTTTCAAAAATGGCCGCCAAGCTCGGTTGGGACTAGGGACAATTGAATGGAAGCGAGGTAAGTAAGGCCTCATTAGTAAACAAAGTCTACTCAATACTATTTTTTGTGTCAAAGTCATTCATCTCACCAATTTGAGTTCTCTAAGAAGGCCTCTGAGAAGTTCTTTAAGAAGGCCTTTAAGAAGTGAGGCCTTACTTACCTCGCTTACATTCAATTGTCCCTAGTCCCAACCGAGTTTGGCGGCCATTTTTGAAAGTCGTGTATGGCATGTGGTAAGCGCATGGTTTTCTTTGGAATTTTTGACGATGGACGTGGATTCGAATCCCACCGTATACATTTTTCGTTTCTTCTTTCTTTAAGCCATTTTTTATTTAAATTCTTATTATGATACGCCCATCCAATCCGTCTTGGATAAATCCTTATTCTGATACGTTTATCACGAGCATGTATACAACTACTTCAAAAAAACCTTGTCGGTCTGAGATCTAAGACTTGTGCTTTTAGGTTAGACTCAAATATGAAAAATCACATTTCTTACTCAAAGTTCGTGCCTCATAATCCAATCTAAGGCCCCGTCCACACTATGCCGGATAAATCTGAATCCGCAACTTTCACACCGAAGCCGAAAAATAAGTTTTCCGTCCACACATGAAAACGGAGAAAATGTTACGCGTCCACACTAGTCCGATCAGAGGCGGCAAAAACGCTTCATTGCACATCTGAGCATATGCATCGAAGCTGAAATTGAGCCTGCGGTGAATTTTTAGCCTTCCCGCCATGTTCCCATGACAATCATGACGTCATCGTATTCGAAAAGTTCCGGATACGAAATGTTCTCCGTCCACACTAATGTGGCTCGCCGGCGTTTTCAAGTTGTTCCACTCGAGACCGTATTCGAAAAAATTCGTTTTCGATGAAGAGTTGTTCCGGATTCGCCCGGACTAGTATGGACGGTAGGCCTAACCGAATGAATAAAAATTCGGATTCAAATTTATCCGGTATAGTGTGGACGGGGCCTTAAAGGAAACTACGTTGTTCGGCATTGAATATGTTGCAGCTTGCTACTCGGTCTAAGATTTCAGATTTCAGATCTCCAAACGATTAAAAAAAAAAAAAAGGTGTATGTATATAATAACATTGACCATTTTGTATTTCAGGGACACCAAACGCTGACCAACATCATAACTCACTCGACAGTGGTGCCGTTACAGCCATCGTGATAACAGCCTTGATCGTTTTAGCCGCTGTTGTCGTGGCCTACTGGTACATCGTACGTCGAAAGCAACCACGACAGGTGACACTAACAATGAGACGAGCCCAACGAATAAAGCGCTTAGATGCTTTGCACATAGATGTAGAGTACTCCAATACCATCCTTGATTCTCCCACAACTGATCGCTTGAGTGAAGGCTACTCTAACCTATGTTCGGACATTTCATTGGATCAAGAATTGCAGACTAAAACAGTGAGCAGTACTGATCATCATCTTAGCCCATCGGAAAAGCCTCAGGATAACGACATCACAGATTTGGATAAAATCACAGACAGCGATGCAATTATTTCTGATAATTTAAACGAGGTTTATGGAAGTTTAACAAATGCAAAATGTTCTAGTGAAGAACAGAGTGACGAAGAAATAAAGCCAGTACCACCTGAACGGTTCGATTGTGATAGCCAAAGCACCAACAGCTCCGAAATCAAATTCACTCTAGCAGTACTGAGAAATGAAGAAATGACTGAAGAGCATTTACATGATGAAAATCCTGGAATCGATTTTTCTGTTCGTGAAAGGAATAGTGATAAAGAAGAAGGTACTGAACTGGCCGACAACGATCGTGAATCGTTAATTGCAAAACAAAATGTTACGTCTTTTGAGAACCAAGGCTTGGAGGTCACTGATTAATTTTAATCTGAGATAGGAGGAGGGGCGAGTTAGAGCTACAAAATAGAAAGGTTGGACCTAAAGGCGGCTGGTTTTCATTAGCGACGGAAATCGGATTCGGGATCGGAGTCAACTTTGGAAGAAGTGAAAACCCAAAGAAGGAATCCGAATCGGAGTCGGAAGCGCTTCAGATAGCATTCGGAAGGTATTCTTTTTCTCGTCTTGTGCTCACGATTTCGCGCATGAGCTGCTTCCGAGTCCGATTCTGTCACAAGTGAAATCTACATTTGAGGAAGAAAAGTTTTTATGACAATGGAAAATACACGTTAACGCGTGCCGTGCCGTGCATTGATGTATTCGAGAATTTTGATTGGATGACCAGTGATATCTAATCCCGAGTTGTGATTGGCTCAAACCAATGTCGTCTATTTCTTATCGTGGCTGTGCCGTTCCATTTTTCGGTCATACGAAATGCAAATGTGGGGCTTCAAGGCTCCTATAGCCGAGGCAAATATTCGAAGATAAGTGTAAAGTGATACCAATAAAAAATAAAGGCTTTATTTGATTTGTTTGCTGAATAATTTACCCCTACCTTTTAAAGTGAAATCCTAGATTTGTCCTCAAATATCAAACATAAGAATGGAGGAAATATGTAAGCATATGTGAATGTATATAATCAAGATAATTAACCAAGTCTATTTGCAGAAATGAACGTGTGGTATGTTTGAATGTATAGTCGATATCTTATGCACACTTGGTATGTCGAATAACAATAACAATATTGATGATGATGATGATAATGATAATAATGATGATTATAATGATGATGGCGATGGTGATAATGATGATGATGGTGGTGATGATGATATTTATATTTCATCCATCCATTCATTCATTCCTTCATTTCTTGATTCGAGTGATGCGTCTTTAAGTTATGATTCATTCATTCATTTCTTGATTTGATGCGTCTTTAAGTTATGATTCAATCATTCATTCATTCATTCATTCATTCATTCATTCATTCATTCATTTCTTGATTTGAGTGATGCGTCTTAAAGTTATGAATCATTCATTCATTCATTCATTCATTTCTTGATTTGAGTGATGCGTCTTTAAGTTATGATTCATTCATTCATTCATTCATTCATTCATTCATTCATTCATTTCTTGATTTGAGTGATGCGTCTTTAAGTTATGATTCATTCATTCATTCATTCATTCATTCATTTCTTGATTTGAGTGATGCGTCTTTAAGTTATGAATCATTCATTCATTCATTCATTCATTTCTTGATTTGAGTGATGCGTCTTTAAGTTATGATTCATTCATTCATTCATTCATTCATTCATTTCTTGATTTGAGTGATGCGTTTTTAAGTTATGATTCATTCATTCATTCATTCATTCATTTCTTGATTTGAGTGATGCGTCTTTAAGTTATGATTCATTCATTCATTCATTCCTTGATTTGAGTGATGCGTCTTGAAGTTATGCATGCTAGGAAAATGAACCCGAAAATAGTTAGTTCCATAAATCCCTTTAGGGGAATGCGGTCACCTCAGCTGGAACCCGTGCTTCCCAATATCGAGTATTTCCGGTCTCTGGGGGGCTCGGTGGAGATGCTGGTATCCAACACATAAATCAATAAATATTGGAACCCTATTTTGGTCCGCCATTGATTGGACCTTGGTTCTAGTAAGCAATAGCCATTCCGTCACCTCTAGGATCTGATCCCGTCCAATAAACAACCATATCTCCTCCTCCCTTCGCGTGGCCTTTCCTCCTAGCGATAATCTGACCTCTACCAAATACTGCTCTATCATGTCCCACGATGGGACTTTCCACGTTGTGTCCTAATTCTCTTAGCCCTCTTGCGACGTGTTCGGGAATTCCGTCCTCTAGGAATATGGGGCCATGACGACCCGGGCTGATACACAGGCGAGGCATGTCTAGTGCTTGTTGAGGGTTCATTCCAAAATCGATCATGTTTGCCAATACCTAGAAAGAACGAATTTGCACTTCTTATCACTAGCATAGGGAGGGGAGCCACGTGGGGATGGGGGCAAAATCGATCTTGTTTGCCAATACCTTGAAAGAACAAACATATACTTCTTATGAAGCCTCTACCTTGGGCATAATGTTTTTTCTTTTTCTTTTTTTTCTTTTTCAAATCGCTGTAGAGTATCATTTATTTGTTTAATGTTTGCACATGAGAAGACCAATGAATGTGGATACAACTCAAACAAAAAATCTTATTCTCAAGAGAATGACACGTGGTCTGGAATGGGAAAACATTGCGCTGAAGCCAAAATAAGTTTATAGATCTTTTAGATTTGGGCGTAATCTTTTTCCATTTCATACCACGTGTTATTCGCTAGAATATCATTTATTTGTTTAATGTTTGCACATGAGAAGACACATGAATATGGATACAACTCAAACAAAAAATCTTATTCTCAAGAGAATGACACGTGGTCTGAAATGGGAAAACATTACACCCAATGTAAAGAGGTTTATTGTCTCGTCACCCAGACTATTCCAATAAGCAGCTTAAGAGTTCCTGATCTTACCTGAACGTGTCCTTGAGGTTGCATGAAGCCGCCCATCACTCCAAAACTAGCATACAGTTCCCCGGTATTGGCATATGTAGCCATCCCCGGTATTATCGTATGGTAGGGTCTTTTGCCGGGAGCTACTACGTTTGGATGAGACGGATCGAGAGAAAAACTGCATCCTCGGTTCTGAAGAATGTGAAAGACGATATAGTATATTAGAAATTCTGAGATCGAGGGAAAAAAAATCATATTTCCAAGATGGCGTCTAATTCTCTCCCTAAAGGTCCCACATTGCACTTCGATGCCAACTCGACCCAGTCGTTTCCTCAACCTTGGAATGGCTAATAAAATGTCTTCAAGAAAGCATCCCCCACGTCATTGAAAATATCATAATTAATAAAGAATATAATAAGATAACTTAATATGAAATAGAATATATAGGCAATTGTTCAAGAAATTCAAAACACCGGTGTAATATTGAAGAAATAGAAAATGCGCGCGCGTGCTGTGTGTAGTTATAAAGCACGCGGGGGTTGGCAGAACACGAGAGAAGTGTTAGGAGGACATCGACGCGTAGCGGAGTGCTTCTGGACACTTCTCGAGTGTTCTGCCAATCCCCAAGTGCTTTATGACTCCACAAAGCACAGCACAGCAAGCAACGTTTTTATTACTTTATAAAATATACAAATTACAATAACCGTTATTTTAGATAGGAATGATGACGCCACTAAGAGTGCGCGCGCGTGCTGTATGCTCCCAACGAATCAGAACGCGAGTTCATAACAGTTATTTTATAAAATCATATAATGACTTTATTGGATGTACACAATACTCCAGTTTCGAATTCTCTGCTGCTCAGGGTTAGCCTCGATTTTGTGTACAATATTCATGTGTTAAATTGAAGGTCCGTGGAATTTCAAAGTGCTTGTATTGTTGAATTTGTGCATTCTTTACTTTACCGTTGGTATTTGTGAATATTCTGACGCTGATATGAAGCTAAGCCTGAGTAAATGAGTCTGTGATCAAGGAACACAGTAGCCTCCTTTGCAGCCGTTCTTAGGGTCGTCACGCAACGTTTTCCTCAAAGGAGGCTAGGAACACAGCTGTATTTTATTAATTCGTAAATGGGTTATTACTGAGAATATACAGCAACCTTTACTTACGTGTAAAGTAAAGCCACAACCTTCAGGTACAAGACCGGTACCGAACTTTTGATAATTACTATTAATGAATGAACAAGCATTGCCTTGTTCATCAACAACAGTAAAGTATACGGTATCAGAGCTAGAGAATGGTGTTCCACGATGGTATTCATCTAGACACCTGAAAAAAATAACGATAAAAAAAGAAAACGGTGAAGAATTATATAAAATAGGTTTTTTTAATTCTCGCGTTCTGATTGGAAGCGCATACTTTACGAAAGCACATAGCACGCGCGCGCACTTTTAGTTACGTCATTCCTTAAAAAAATAACGGTTTTTGTGTTTAGTATTTTATAAAAAAATTTAAAAACTTGGTTGCTGTGCTGTGTGCACTTGGAGATTGACAGAATACTTTAGAAGTATCGAGAAGCACTCCGCTACATGTCGTGCTTCTCCTAACACTTCTCTTGTGTTCTGCCAATCCATGCGTACACAGCACGTGCGCGTTTTCTATTGCAGTTTTCGTATGACTGTGAAAAGCTCACGGCACGAACACGGTCGTGACACGGCAAGGGATACGTCAGACAAATCACATTGCACGAGAATTTACTCTCCATCCAATCAAATACCCGGAACACAGCATAAACACGGCGTAGGACACGGTCACGTCAAGATCACGGCACTTTTAGACCAATCATATTGCGCGTGAAAAAAATAGCCAATTAAAATTCTAGAAAGTATCACGGTCACGGCACGGCACGCTTACGGCACTGAGCTTTTCACAGTCATACGAAAACTGCACTATTTCTAGCTTCAATATAAAGCACGCGGGGATTAGCAGAACACGGGAGAAGTGTTTTGAGAACGACAAATAGCGGGTTGAATTAAGTCAGGGCACGGCTAACTTATACCTGAAACAATCTTTATACTGATCTAAGTCAGGAAAATTGAATTATAACTTAGCGTGTAGGATTTTGCGTAAGGGGAAAATCGGAGAACACAGAGAAAAACTTGAATCAAGAGAGACACCGAAAAATTATGCTCAGTCAGTCTGATGCTGACTCAAAGGAACAGAACCCTATCCCTAGAGGTGAGTACCCTACCGCTACGCCACCGCTACGCCGCCGCTACGCCGCCGCTACACCACCACTACACCACCGCTACAACACCCTTGATTCATTACCTGTCTTTCTTGATCATTTTTCTTCTTTTCGCTGCATAATCTTTAGATAGCATTTCTTTGATTGGAACGTGTACTTTACTGGGGTCTGCTGTGTACCACAGGGAGTCCGCGAAACTCAGACTTAGTGCTTCTGTTACCGTGTGAAGATATTCTACAGAATTGTGACCCATACCTGCGGGGAGAAGGAGAGAAGAATGTCTAAATTCTTTTAGACTAAAAAAAAAAATCAATTGAAAAGCCTCCTAAAGTCCATCCATACGTCCTCGTCGTGGGAGATAATAACGGGTAATGCTGGCTAACGACTGGCCAACAGGGTTCTACTTTCGACGTTTATGTGTTAATAAGCTTTATATTTCATAAACAGGCTCTTTTAGGGCTGATTAACAAAATATCAAAATTTGGGGAAATTTAAGGAATGCGTATCCCTGAACGTTGGGAGAGATGATATTTTGATCAGCACAAAAACTAACATTTTTGCTAATACCTCGAAGTAGAATTGCTCAAGGTTAGCAGAATTTTGTGAAAAGTTTAAAGCACAAGAGACACGAATGAAACACTAAACGTTTTTTTAGCATGAATGAGAGATAAAGAAAAAAATGCGGAAGTAGCAGCCCTGTCGTTTTTCTGCTCTGTCCTGGCTAACAGGGTTGTGGCAATCTGCAATTATAGGTATGGAAACTAACCTACGTGCCACACGGGCATAAAGGATAATGATGATGATATCAACAAAAAAAAGACTTGCATTTATAATCTTTTATACAAATTCTTGGGGTGCATGTTACGTCATAGCCGCCATGTTAGTTGACGATAGATCAACCAACATACCAGCTGTTTCATTGTTATTCATATCTCGAAGGAGTTTGAGTCATATGGTTGATTCCCAATAATTTTTTTCTATGCAGTCAATTCTCTAATAATTTATTCATTAGTGACCTCTTGTAGCTAAATAGAGGTTTCCGGTTACTAAATAGTTGGTCGTCTTAAAGAGGTTTTACAATAGTGTCTGTATTTCACACAAAAAATTAATAATCTAGCATTATTTTACCTTTTAAGTCATATCCTTCAAGTATATTCAACGCCATTAAAGCTGTGATTCCTTGTCCATTTGGCGGCGTTTCCCAGATATTTATTCCCCTATAGTTAGTGCAAATTGGTTGGTCATATGTGGAATGATGACAACCAAGATCATCTAATTCCATAACTCCTCCATGTTCCTTTACAACATTGACAATAGCGTTTGCTATGCGTCCTTTGTAAAAACCATCTTTGCCATTGGTTGCTAGTTCCTGAGGTCAAATAATTATTAGTTATTGCGGTTTTGACGAGTCGACAATATGGGTCTTTAGTAAAAATACGCAGGTGATTATAGAAAATCTCACGCGCTGATTGGTCAAGAAACTCACACTATCACACGATAATCACCTCGAACGAAAATCCAAAATGGCGGCCAGCCGCTTTGTTGCTGTTACCGGAAAAAAATGCCTTTTATCATTTTTTTTTTTTCCTTTCTTTTTTTGAAAGAATCACCTGGGTATTTATACTAAAACAATTACTTGCCTCAGGCTCATTGATTATCGGGGAATATTTACCTCGCCGCTCAAAGACTTCGGCGAATAATTGTTAAATATTGGCGCCTAGTTGGGATACAATATATCCCATATTGGACATAGTTGTGAAGCCACAAAGGCGATTCTTCTATCGCCAGCCAACAATAGTTGATTATATTGGCTGCTCTCTTCTGATCAAATTTATAGGAGAATCGAATACTTTATTAAATTGGTTGATCTTTGTGCAAATCCATTCGGCTGGATCAGTGCTTGGCCAAACATTATATGCGATTTGAGTTTGTTTATTGCATATTTCTATAACTTGCTATAAGGGTTCTTTCTCTCAGTGGTTTTGGGGGGGGGGGGGGGGGGGTATAACTCCCATATATCATATATATAGCCTATACAGCCATAGTAATATGCCGCCTGTAAAGTCCTCCACTAGTCATAAATGTAAAGCATTGTATAAAAGCGCTATATAAGAACCTCCCATTAGTATATGTAATAGGACTCCATGCTGTCCAATTAAGAAATAATTGGACGAGGAAAATTCCGAGGACTGACAAAATTGGACAAGGCCATAGGCCAATTATTTCTTGATTGGGGAGCATGAAATCCCATTACCTATCAATTATATAGCTGCCTAATTAATCCCATATCAACAAGACCTGTCCAATTAAGAAAATAATTGGACAGTTACCGATATGGGATTAATGAGAAGCTGTATAATTATCATTATTATTACTATTATTATTATTATTATCATTATTATACCAGGGATGTTGGTCTTAGACAAGGTATTATACTGACAATTTTCATTTTGTGTCATTTAGGTGAATAGACCTTTTCGGCTTGGGCATAATGTTTTCCATTTCAGACCACATCTGATTCGCAAGAAAGAATGCAGTTTCCCAGGGAGAAAGGACTACTGTTGTGCCTCCTGTCATGGTTGCCACAGCAGTGCAGATACTCAAACCACGAACACCAAGGTTTTTTAAACATTCTTTTAATCATCCAATCAGAAGCCAGATTCCTATCGAGGTTCCAACATTTTTTTGTGCGATTTCAGAGTCTCTTGTGTTGTTGTGGTTAGTTTCATTACATGACAGCTACTTCATCAATGAACAATATTTTCGTTTTATTTCTGTAAATTATTGAAAGCTTGCGCTTTGTGCCACAGTTTTGCATACTACCATGATTTAGCAGTTCGTAAGTTCATACAGAGTGAGCTAAAAATATAACATCTAAAGATTTTCCATCGTTTGTCGTGATTCGATGGTGCCTAAAAATTGCTTGACTCCTTTGTTCCTACACAGAGCTGTGATTGGATGGTTAAGGAAAGAATGTCAAAATAACCTTGAAGTGTTCATGGTTGGAGCGTCCGCACTGTAAACGATGGTGCAAAGCATCCATACCTTAAACGTTTGAGCCAACTGCGGCATTTTCATCACATCTCCTTCTTCTGGTGACCTGCCATCAAGGAGCATTACATGCCCATGTTTGTTTGCTGGGCTCATGAGACATTCTGAATTAGCTTTCCACATTGCAGCTGCAGTATGATGAACTGAAAAACCATTTTTGGCTAAACTGATTGCTGGCCGAAGAATTTCCATTAAACTTAACTGTAAAATAAAATTTAAGAGATAGAGAGATAGGTAATAGATAGATTTATGAGTAAATAAATACATGACCACTTAGCAATGCTGTCAAACTTATCTTGTCTCCATCACCATCACCATCACCATCACCATCACCACCCCCAACACCACCCCCATCCCCAACACCACCCCCATCCCCATCACCACCCCCACCCCCATCGTCAACCACCACACCCATCACCATCACCATCACCACTCCCACCCCCACCCCCAATGCCCCAATTTTTGAAAGTCCAAATAATTGAAGTATTTGAGGATAATGTGACTCAATTATGACTATGTAAACATAATTAACGAAAATTTTAGCCTGGGAGCCACTTGCTATTGAGAAATTTTGGTTCAAAACCAGAAAGACAATAGGGTTGAGTAAATGACGTCATTTACTCACAATTTAGATGTTGAATAAAATTGACAATTTTTATCCACTTTTGACTGTGAAGAAAATATGTTGCTTGGCTACTATCTGTGCCATATCAATAAGTTTAAACAAGTTTAAATTTTCATCGATTTTTATCCAAGTGCTCCTTTAAATGTTAGATATTATAAACAAATATCATGCACTTTCAAGTTGCACCATCATGTGACAGCAGCCATGAGAGGAGGCACCATAATAGAGTTGTTCTCCACTGGGAAAATAAATTATTTCTTATTTAAATCAGATTAGAACAAATTCAATTGTTCCTGGATCCTACTGTATCATGGCTATCACCACGTGATGGTGCAAAGCCTCTATACAAATGCATGTGTTCCATGACTAAAGACCAATGGTGGTTAGAGGAAAAACAAAAATTACAAGATTTAAATGGACATGCAAACCTTTTTGCTTCCAAATGTTTCAATAGTATCAACCCAACATGCAGCAGCACCAGGTACAGTGACGGCATGACTGGAGTATCGAGGTATTGTGTTTGGATGGGCTAAACCCTTACTGTGTAACAGATCCAATGTAAGCCTTGAGGGTGCTCTTCCACTAGTAACGAAAAATATTAAAATAACAATCATTAGGGACAGTTCATTTTTATCGGGGAGGTGATGGGAGGTGATGTAAGCCTTGAGGGTGCTCTTCCACTAGTAACAAAAATATTTTTTAAAAAAACAATCATTAGGTACAGTTCATTTTTATCTGGGAGGTGATGGTAGGCGAATGGTGGGATTTGGTTGGTAGCCCATTAAAAAAAGCTTTTCCCCCTCTGTTGTTAAAAAAGATAAAAAGAATATTTTCTATACAGTGTTTATTGTAAAAGTGCTGCTCAAGGCTCTTCTTTCTAATTTGTTTGTGCACCCCCTGCACCCCTCCCCCGGATCCACCACTGAATCCCCAAATCCCCCACCCCTCGGTGCTTGACATTGATAGGTGCATTAGTTTGGCCATAAAGTTTTTTCATTTCACATCACATGTCATTCCCTAGAGTATCATTTCTTTGTTTAATGCTTGTGCATGAGAAGACACATGAATATGGATACAACTCAAACAAACCAAAAAATCTATTATTTTTAAAAATGTGGTCTGAACTGATGGCAAAATAATAAGTATATGTAATAGGACTCCATGCTGTCCAATTAAGAAATAATTGGACGAGGAAAATTCCGAGGACTGACAAAATTGGATGAGGTCTTAGGCCGAGTCCAATTTGGCAGTCAGAGGTATTTTTCGAGTCTAATTATTTCTTGATTGGGGAGCATGAAATCCCATTACCTATTAATTATATAGCTGCCTAATTAATCCCATATCAACAATACCTGTCCAATTAAGAAAATAATTGGACAGTTAACTATATGGGATTAATGAGAAGCTGTATGATTAAATATAAAATTAAACATTACGACCCAAGGTAAAAAGAGGTCAATGTCTTTATGTATTTATACTAAGGAATGCTTTCTCAATGATTAGTCTACAAACCTTCCATTGATCCCTCTAACAGTTTTTTTCTGTGAGTCATAAAACAAGCAGAAAGCGTCTCCACCAATTCCTGTGCTACAGGGCTCAGTAACATTCAGCGCTGCAGCAACAGCAACTGCAGCGTCAGCAGCATTACCACCGTGTTTAAGAATCTGTACTCCTATTCTCGAGGCTAAAGGTTGACTTGAAGCCACTGCTCCATTGAGAGATAAGACTGAAGAACGACGAGAGTTAAATAGAAAACGTGAATCGTCCGCCATCTTTGTTATTTAAACTCTGAAGGGACTGGGTATGTGTACAGTATGCACAGTTTATTTCCGGTTCCGGTAGCTTTGCTTTGCTTTGTTGCTTTGCTTTGCTTCTCTTCTCTCCTCTCGGGGAGGGGGGGGGGGGGGCGGGAAGTCGAGGGTGGGGGGGGGAAGGGAAGGGGAAGGGAGGGAAGGGAGGAAGGGGGGAAGGGAGGGAAGGGAAGGTGAGGGAGGAAGGGAATTCGAAGGGGAAGGGAAGGGCAGGGGAAGGAAGGGGGAAGGGCAAGGACGGAAGGGAGGGAGGAGGGGACAAGGAGGGGGGCTTTCCTTCAAGGAAGGAAGGGCGGGGGGGGGAAGGGCGGGAAGGAAAAGGATCGGGAAGGAGGGGGGGGGCGGTTGGCCCTTTCCTTTCCTTTGCTCTTCCTTCGTTCCTTTCCTCCTTTCCTTTTCTTTTCTTTCTTTCTTTTTGAATGAATACAATAATACAAAAAAATAAGAGAGAATACTATGTCAACGAAATTTTGTGTTTTTTATTGGCATTTTTAATGATGATTTTAACGAACAGTTACATACCCATTTCAATGACAATAACATGAATTATTACATAATTGGGTCTTTAAAATAATACAAATCTTGGGGGGGGAATCCTCTACTGAAAAACATATTACATTATTTTTACAATAATTCCTATTTACAAGAACCAGTGAACGTCTTTCTGCAGAAATGGCACTTCAGAATATTCATTGCTTAATCAATAACAACAAAACCCCCGCTTTCCTTTGAAGTTTTTACATTGTAGTTTTGGTAGATAAAAAGATGAAGAATTTCAGATTTCGATTTTCAGAACTAAATCTAAATCCTGAACAAAAAATATTGATCCCATTGTATTTACAATCGCTATGCAAGAATAGCTCAGTGTCGGTTAAATCAAAGCTCGATCGGCAGTGAACATCTTTCTGAAGTAACACTGATGACTTCTTACTGGGTATAAGTTTCAGACGATCTAAAATGCTCTCCTTAAGCGATAAATATATGCAACCATTAACGAAAAACAAACACTGAATCATTTTTTTTTTTTTGGATATTATTTGCAAAACCTGCAGTTTTGAACCACAACAATAGACAATGGTCTTTTGACAACAATAATTCCAGTTAACTTAATATTTTCTTATATTATTTGCGTATATACAAGTATAGATGCTAAGATTTTCACGTCTACGATACTGTGTGGTTCAATGAAATAAGATTTTAAGGCCCTTGATAATAATTGTTATCTTAGCTACCAAAAGCATGTAGCCACTTTTCTCTCAATTCACTTGTGCGTAAAGCATAGATGAGTGGATTGATGAACGAATTTAGAATTAAAAATGTTTCAGCCCATGGCAGCAACAAAGGCAGAGTAGAACTGTTTTGTAACGTGAACCCAAAAGCCAGAGTTAGAAACACCACAATAAACATGGGAATAAAAGACAGTAAAAAGCAACCAAGAAGAAAAGCAGCTGTTATGGCTCCTTTGTGGTTTCGCTTGGCGTGGGGATTTCTTATGTTGGTATTTTGCTGCTGTTCTTGACCTACTTGCCTTCTTATGGCAGCAAAAATCCGAGCGTAACAATAAACTATACAACCTGTCATTATGCATTTTAAAATTAAATTAAACCTACCAACGGGAAAAGATTTCTTAAAAACTAAAAAGGCAAAATGAAGAAGCACTAAAATAGCGTTTACAGTCCAAAGTCCGATGGTTGCAATAGTGAGTCTCTTGACTGTGATTCGTGTTGGGTATTGGTATGGATGGATGATGGCCACGTATCTATCGTATGTGACAACTACGAGTTGGTAGAAAGACCCACCTACCAAGAGAGTCATGCCAAGATAGAACGCATATTCTAAATCACAGCTTGATGCCTTATTTTTCAAATAAAAAACTTTCTTGGCGATGAACAAGGGTTGACAAATCAGTCCACAAAGAAAGTCAGTCAAGGCTAAATAAGCCATGACTATCACACGCTCAACCTGAAGAGATGGATTCTTCCAAACAACGAAAATAATCAGAGCGTTGAGAAACATAGCCAGTGGCATCGTAAAGAAGTTGACAATAATGGCAAGGATCGTTGAGACTTTGACTGCTTGGTTCAAGGAAGACAGCGCCCAGAATGTGTGAGGAATCTCTATGGGGCACTCCATGATAACCGTTGACATGTTTGCTGTCATCATATCTTCCACTGTCTCGTTGGCTATACTGATATTCATGACTTGAAACTTGTAATACTTATCCAAGTCGATGAAAGGTGATTATGGAGCGACGTTTTAAGGCTGCCTCCCGACGACGAAGCACAGAGTATATAACACCCGAGTGATTGACACTGCAAATGTCATGTAGTTGGTTTGTTAATGGAAATTTATAGCTGGCTTTAAAAAGTACGAAAATCATGACAAAAAGCTAATGGAAAGTTCAGTAAGAACCAAACAAAAAAACAAAAACAAAAACAAAAAACAGACCTCTTTAGCTTGGACGTTATATAATACACTTCTTACTCTAAAGCGTAAGATTATTTGTTTGAGTTCTCAGTCGTAACCATTGAATTCTCGGGAATGACACGTGGACTGAACACATTACCCCCACGCTAAATGATTGTTCGAAACAATCGGATGGTCCATTTGCTTATAAGAAAGTTGTCTTTTGTACCATGGTGTCCTACTTATAAGAATGGGTGTGAAAAACTAATCAGAAGCATGAACTGTCGCCTATTGTTTTTGTCTTAATTGACTGCCAGTTTTAAAGTGCTACTCTGACGAAAATCGCTCAAACTTGGACTCAGCTGAAACTTCCTAAGAATACTCTTTAAAGGTCCAATAATCACTGTATGAAGTGTTTTCTCGATATTCAGGACAAAAGTATGATATTTTTACGATTATTTTTTGGAGTCTGTGACGTCATACACTCAACATCGAACATCGTTCCATACATTTCTTTGTAATTTATGATCAAAATATCAGTGGAAAAGGAAAAAGAAATACCCAAACACCCCCAAATATAAATTATAGTCACAAGTAATGTGAAATAAGCACATTAGCCACCCTTTGGGCTTCATAGGAATAAAATAAATTAAGGATTTATATACAAAGAAAAATATGTAGCAATGTTTGATGTTGAGTGTATGAAGTCACAGACTCCAAAAAATAATTTTCGTCAGAGTAGTACTTTAACAAGGAACACCAAATTTCAAGATGGGAAATTACCGCCGGAGTTCCGCAAAAAGCGCTACGCAAAAAAGTCCATTTAATCAGACAATACCTAATTATTTCAATAGTGTATGTTAACTCAAGTGGGGCAAACACGTATCTGAGACAAATGTCTCGCAAGTAAAAGGTTGGTCCCATCCGTTTTATACAGTGGTCGTTACTTGCATTTGTCTATCGAGTTGATCTGAAGTGTCGTAGTTTAGTTATTACTCGAACTTTCAAAGAAATGCCCGAGGTATAAATTAGGCTTTATTTGCGTTCTGTCGCAAATTGCAGTTGCGTTCAAAGCGCATGCGCAAGTTCTATGCGCGTGCGTAGTATGCGCCATATAAGCACATGGACGAGCAATGGCGGAATTTTTCAAGGTTTCGTCAGAAGGATGACAGTGTTCACGAAGAATTCTTTCGATTTTCTGCTATGAAGCCCGAGTTCACGCAGATATGCGTCTAGTTTTTGGTTGATTTAATCACGTGTCGTCCAAGAGCGTAGAGCTCGTTCAAAATACCGAACGTGCATATGTATGACGTCACAGGTGTCATTAAGCCTGTGAATTAAAATTGACCGGCGAAAATAAAAACTTGTCCACCATTAAAATAAAAATATATAAAACTATAGTTATTGTGTTACCGTTATTAACCTTTTATTTAGAAACGTTTCTTTGTTTATGAGGTGGCCTGGAAATCAAAAATTTCAAGAAAAATATTAACGCCTCAGTTTTGCAAATTTTCTCGATTCTGATTGGCTAATACTTTCTCTCAAATCAGCTGGCCATAGCTGTAAACAATGAAACGACCCATTTATTCTTTAGTTTAATGAGAAACAGATGTTTAGATTTTTTGAAACAATTGAAAAGATTTAAATACGTTTCACATAGAAAATGTATTTTCATAATGTCAAAAAAAAAAAAAGTTTTCGCCCGACTATTTCTATTGATATTTTTGAAAATATTATCAAATTATTGAGCAATTTCCTTGCAATCGGATTCATAAAACATCAACTTTTTTTTTACAACAAACAGTATTCCAACCAATACAGCTTTGGAAAATATGAGTCTCTTTGAGCGTCACAGGACGAGAAATCGCTAAGTTGGAATACATAGTCCCCTTCACAGTTGCCGGCGCCATCTTGAAAGATAGCCTTGCCTTTGAATCCAAGCGAGACGAACGGTGAGCTTGCAATGATAGAGACATGTGAAAGTAATTGTCCACCGTTTTTCTTGCTTCGAGGCACGGCTACCTTTCAAGATGGCGCAGGGAACTTTGTTTTCAAGTTACGTTTACTATTTGAGGACAAAAGCAATGTTCAAAGATAAATTTTGTTTGGTTATTTGTTCAGCAAATTTCTGCGTGCAACTCGGAGACACAGAGTTCGCATGTTTATGGAAATTACAGTAATACATCGAATCAGAATATCATGCACACTAACAATAATACGTTCATCACTCGGTAAATGATCGGAAGACAATCGGTAAATATTCGTAGACCTGAGCCTTCGATGAATCACAGCGACACAAAACGCAGAAAAAAGAAAAACGGCTTGCATTTTATGACTCGGGTCGTTCCATAGGAACCCCGAGTAATAACTGTTTAATATTAAACTCACGCTCTGATTGGTGAAAGGCGAGTACATTATGAGAGCACACAGCACGCAGGCGCACGTTCTATTTCGTCATTAATTCCAAAATTTCGGTTAGTTTAATTTTTATTTATTTTCGTAAGTCAATACATTTTCTGTAAGACCAAAACTTTTGATGATCTGTACACGCAAAAATAACTTGGAATAAACTGACAATCAGTATTGTACAAATAAAAGCAGGTATAGTATAAATTCAATTAAGAAACCTTTCAATTTGGGACAGTTTTTTGATTGGTTACCCCCCAAAGACGCAAGGCATTATGGGGATGTGAAAGTAGAGAATAGAATTGTAGTGTGTTGTGTAAAGTTATACTGAAAGTATTTGGGAATTAACAGAACACTCGAAAAATGTTGAGAATCAGTCCGCTACGCGTCATCATGCTTCTCCTAACACTTCTCTCGTGTTCTAATTCCCGCGTGCTTTATAACTGCACACAACACGCGAGCGCGTTTTCTATTTCTTCAAAATTATATTTCTGGTTTGCAAACAGTGTTGATCGAAACCACTCAGCTTCTTTCGCTTTTCTTGTTGCTTTTTCTTTGTCCTTAATTTTTCTTCGTTCATTCGAGTTAACAATGTTGCGAACAAAGTCAACATGACAAAAACATATGCAAACAGACGCCGACAGTAATAGATGGTGAACAATTATTAAGATGCAAAATAACTCATACTTTTAACACATGCTAAGCTTCTCTTAAGATTGACTAATACTTGTTTTTCCTCTGGTGTCTCAAGTTCAAATTCTTGCCTTAGCATTACATGATTAGAGTTTGATAGGTCTCTCCCTTGATTAGAGGGTTTTTCTAGGAATTCTCCGCTAAAATTTCCTTTTCTATGTATGAGCTAGCAGTGCCCTGACTTAGATCAGCCCAGAGGCTGTTTCAGGGTTTGATCTGTGAGTTAGCCATGCCCTGATTTAGATCAGCCCAGAGGTTGTTTCGGAGTTCGATCTGTGGGTTAGCAGTGCCCTGACTTAGATTAGCCCAGAGGTTGTTTCAGGGTTTGATCTGTGAGTTAGCCGTGCCCTGACTTAGATCAGCCCAGAGGCCGTTTCAGGGTTTGATCTGTGAGTAAGCCATGCCCTGATTTAGATCAGCCTAGCCATTGTTTCGGGGTTCGATCTGTGGGTTAGCCGTGCCCTGACTTAGATCAGCCCAGAGGTTGTTTCAGGATTTGATCTGTGAGTTAGCCATGCCCTGACTTAGATCAGCCCAGAGGTTGTTTCAGGGTTCCATCTGTCAGCTAGCAGTGTCCTGACTTAGATCAGCCCAGAGGTTGTTTCAGGGTTTGATCTGTGAGTTAGCCATGCCCTGACTTAGATCAGCCCAGAGGCTGTTTCAGGGTTTGATCTGTGAGTTAGCCATGCCCTGATTTAGATCAGCCCAGAGGTTGTTTCGGGGTTCGATCTGTGGGTTAGCAGTGCCCTGACTTAGATTAGCCCAGAGGTTGTTTCAGGGTTTGATCTGTGAGTTAGCCGTGCCCTGACTTAGATCAGCCCAGAGGCCGTTTCAGGGTTTGATCTGTGAGTAAGCCATGCCCTGATTTAGATCAGCCTAGCCATTGTTTCGGGGTTCGATCTGTGGGTTAGCCGTGCCCTGACTTAGATCAGCCCAGAGGTTGTTTCAGGATTTGATCTGTGAGTTAGCCATGCCCTGACTTAGATCAGCCAAGAGGCTGTTTCAGGGTTTGATCTGTGAGTTAGCCATGCCCTGATTTAGATCAGCCCAGGGGTTTTTTCAGGGTTTGATCTGTGAGTTAGCCATGCCCTGATTTAGATCAGCCCAGCCGTTGTTTCGGGGTTCGATCTGTGGGTTAGCCGTGCCCTGACTTAGATCAGCCCAGAGGCCGTTTCAGGATTTGATCTGTGAGTAAGCCATGCCCTGACTTAGATCAGCCTAGCCGTTGTTTCGGGGTTCGATCTGTGGGTTAGCCGTGCCCTGACTTAGATCAGCCCAGAGGTTGTTTCAGGATTTGATCTGTGAGTTAGCCATGCCCTGACTTAGATCAGCCCAGAGGCTGTTTCAGGGTTTGATCTGTGAGTTAGCCATGCCCTGATTTAGATCAGCCCAGGGGTTTTTTCAGGGTTTGATCTGTGAGTTAGCCATGCCCTGATTTAGATCAGCCCAGTCGTTGTTTCGGGGTTCGATCTGTGGGTTAGCCGTGCCCTGACTTAGATTAGCCCAGAGGTTGTTTCAGGGTTTGATCTGTGAGTTAGCCATGCCCTGACTTAGATCAGCCCAGAGGTTGTTTCAGGATTTGATCTGTGAGTAAGCCATGCCCTGATTTAGATCAGCCTAGCCGTTGTTTCGGGGTTCGATCTGTGGGTTAGCCGTGCCCTGACTTAGATCAGCCCAGAGGTTGTTTCAGGATTTGATCTGTGAGTTAGCCATGCCCTGACTTAGATCAGCCCAGAGGCTGTTTCAGGGTTTGATCTGTGAGTTAGCCATGCCCTGATTTAGATCAGCCCAGGGGTTTTTTCAGGGTTTGATCTGTGAGTTAGCCATGCCCTGATTTAGATCAGCCCAGCCGTTGTTTCGGGGTTCGATCTGTGGGTTAGCCGTGCCCTGACTTAGATTAGCCCAGAGGTTGTTTCAGGGTTTGATCTGTGAGTTAGCCGTGCCCTGACTTAGATCAGCCCAGAGGTTGTTTCAGGTTTTGATCTGTGAGTTAGCCATGCCCTGACTTAGATCAGCCCAGAGGTTGTTTCAGGGTTTGATCTGTGAGTTAGCCATGCCCTGACTTAGATCAGCCCAGAGGTTGTTTCAGGGTTCTATCTGTGAGTTAGCCATGCCCTGACTTAGATCAGCCCAGAGGTTGTTTTCAAGGTTAGATAAAATTGAATTTTTTTTCCAGTTCTTCCGTTAATAAATTCAAAAATTGTTTCAGTCGAACTTCAGATGGAGTTCAGCTTTTCATTCTGCAATCAGCTTTTATTATGATAATACGAGAGAAACATTTCGAGATTTAATTTCTCCCAAAAAAACTTCGTGTGATCAAAAAAAGCTATTATGGCATACCAAGTTACTTTTATTAATTTCTTTTTTCACGCAAAATGCAATAAAAATATCCATTATTTTGTCGGCATGATACAAATTTCATATGTCCAACATATGGTCATTCCAATCTTACAATTTTATATTTCATCAGTTAAACCCTTGCGTAGTTGGTCATACAAAGCGGCATTGCTCGCAAGTCCATCAACGAAGGGAGCTCTTCGTAATACAGGTATTTCTTAAACAACTATAGAATATTCAAATGAAATGAAATAAAATAATATATACGTTTATTCATTTATTTGATGTTTAGTTTACTTAATAAAATAATTAACTTTAATCAATTTGTTACCGTATAAAATAAAAAAGGTTTTAATTCACAAAGATATAGTAAGAATTCAGTAACAAATATAGTAAAAGTTACACAGAAAAGCCGTGCCCTGACTTAGATCAGCCCAGAGCTGGTTTCAGGGTTCGATCTGTGAGTTAGCAGTGCCCTGACTTAGATCAGCCCAGAGGCTGTTTCAGGGTTTGATCTGTGAGTTAGCCATGCCCTGACTTAGATCAGCCCAGAGGTTGTTTCAGGGTTTGATCTGTGAGTTAGCAGTGCCCTGACTTAGATCAGCCCAGAGGCTGTTTCAGGGTTTGATCTGTGAGTTAGCCGTGCCCTGACTTAGATCAGCCCAGAGGTTGTTTCAGGGTTTGATCTGTGAGTTAGCCATGCCCTGACTTAGATCAGCCCAGAGGCTGTTTCAGGGTTTGATCTGTGAGTTAGCCGTGCCCTGACTTAGATCAGCCCAGAGGTTGTTCCAGGGTTCGATCTGTGAGTTAGCCGTGCCCTGACTTAGATCAGCCCTGAGGTCGTTTCAGGGTTCTATCGGTGAGTTAGCCGTGCCCTGACTTAGATGAGCCCAGAGGTTGTTTCAGGGTTTGATCTGTGAGTTAGCTGTGCCCTGACTTAGATCAGCCCAGAGGTTGTTCCAGGGTTCGATCTGTGAGTTAGCCGTGCCCTGACTTAGATCAGCCCAGAGATTGTTTCAGGGTTCTATCGGTGAGTTAGCCGTGCCCTGACTTAGATCAGCCCAGAGGTTGTTTCAGGGTTCGATCTGTGAGTTAGCCGTGCCCTGACTTAGATCAGCCCAGAGATTGTTTCAGGGTTCTATCGGTGAGTTAGCCGTGCCCTGACTTAGATGAGCCCAGAGGTTGTTTCAGGGTTCTATCGGTGAGTTAGCCGTGCCCTGACTTAGATGAGCCCAGAGGTTGTTTCAGGGTTCTATCGGTGAGTTAGCCGTGCCCTGACTTAGATCAGCCCAGAGGTTGTTTCAGGGTTCGATCTGTGAGTTAGCCGTGCCCTGACTTAGATCAGCCCAGAGGTTGTTTCAGGGTTCTATCGGTGAGTTAGCCGTGCCCTGACTTAGATCAGCCCAGAGGTTGTTTCAGGGTTCTATCGGTGAGTTAGCCGTGCCCTGACTTAGATCAGCCCAGAGGTTGTTTCAGGGTTCTATCGGTGAGTTAGCCGTGCCCTGACTTAGATCAGCCCTGAGGTTGTTTCAGGGTTCTATCTGTGAGTTAGCCGTGCCCTGACTTAGATCAGCCCAGAGGTTGTTTCAGGGTTCTATCGGTGAGTTAGCCGTGCCCTGACTTAGATAAGCCCAGAGGTTGTTTCAGGGTTTGATCTGTGAGTTAGCCGTGCCCTGACTTAGATCAGCCCTGAGGTTGTTTCAGGGTTCTATCTGTTGCTGTATTTGTTGTTTTTCTCATTCCTTTCTTTTCTTTTCTTTCTATTCTATTCTTTCTTTCTTCCTTCTACTTCTGCTTTTTTATTGTTGAGTTTTTTGAAATACGTTGAGATATTTTGTACTTTAAAATACTTTCCTCTCTCGCCTTTTTTTAATATAATTAAGAAAATATCGAACCGAAATGGCGTGATGATCTCAGAGAGCCATTCTCTACTCGTCGTCAATTTTTTAAAGACAACAGTCTATATGTTGATTATTACCACTACGATCTGGAGGGTCATTAATTGTTATGCCAAATGCAATGATTAAACAGGTGTACGAGTTGAATGTAAATATTTAAAAATCAAATAAGAGTGGATTTTATTTTTCTTTTTTTCTTCCTTTTTTCTTTTCTTACTTTTCCTCCTCAGGCAGGGGGGGGGGGGGGGGCTTGTTTATGGGGGTTTTCGATCTTCCATTAAGTTTTTATCGTCATGGTTCTTTCTTCTTTGTTTGGATTTTTTCGTCATTTCTTCCTTCCTTCCTTCCCCTCTTCCTTCTTCCTTCTTCCTTCCTTCTTCCTTCCTTCCTTCTGCCTTCCTGCAATTTTTTCCTACTTCCTTAGTTCCTTCTTTATTTCCTGATTTCACTTCTGTTTTTTTTATCCTGTAAATGAAAATGCGACGCTATATCGCATTTTTTTCCCCATATCTCATTTTTTTATGTTATCATTTTCCAGAGCCCCTTGTAGAAACATGGATATTTCCATAATGTTCATTTTCCTGACCTTACTATTCTCTACATTGTGTCAAAACACGAATGCAGGTAAAGTCGGTAAATATTGCACTCATTTTTAACCTAATTGTGAAAATGTGGTGGTTGTGTTTGCATCTCCCAACTGCGCGTTTAATTAAGCTTACTCCCTACAGGATTATGAGGTTCTAGACTAAAGTGGTTCAAAGTAATTAGATACAACATCTTGAACACGAAATTGTTGCATGCACTGAAAATAATATGGCTGGTCTATCTAAGTTCAAATCATATATAAAATAAATCCACACTCTTTCTAGAACTTTCTAGAATTTAGCCCCTTTTTTGATTGAATTTTCTTTTCAAGCAGAATGAAAAAAAAGCTGAGATTTGGAGATATCCGAAAACGTGTTCGCAACTATTCAAATGCGTTGGCCGTTTTCTTGGCCATATTGTATTTAATTACTAGATTGGTGTGCGCTGCCAACGGGCCGAAATATCGCAACTGTGCGTCCTGAGTTCGATTCTCGCGCTCGCTGTTGTATGAGTATATTTTTTTGTTGGTAGAGTCTTGGTGCGTTTAAAAGCTCCAAATCTACGAGGGAAGAGAAATCCATCGCCATCTAAAGCTTTTTTTGGTCAAGTTTTGCTTGGGGAGTACGAGGTTTAATAGACCTAGATCGTGAATGAAAGTGTGTAGTGTTTGCAAGAAAGCGACTTTATAGTATAACACTAATAAATTAGTATAGGTAATGATGATATTGCTTACTGTCAATCACGTGACTTTTTGGAGTTGACTGGGGGGCAAACAAGCGGTTGACTGGGGGGCAACTAGCAGATGTTAAGTCAAAACATGTCAAAATAAGTCCTCAAACTATTGTATTTGACTATTTCTACGACATGAAACCAGAAAACAAGAAATCAAAACAACCTCCAAAATTCTACAAGCCATTAAAAAAGGCAGCTGTTACCGGAAGTGACGTCTATTGATAGCAAGCTATACATGAAAAAAATTACTCAATTCTGATTGGCTTAGAGCATTGCTGTTCAAGTGTAATACAGTGCAAAAAAGTAGAACACATTCACAAAAGAATCTAGCTTATGATTGGCTAAAAAATAACAGCAAATTATTCAAGCCAATAAGATGACAGATTATTATGACGAAACATTTGCGGGAAATTTGAAGCAAATCAAGGGGAAAACGGAAGCCATTTTATAAGTTAGCAAAGATTCGCTTATGTTACTGATTTTACCATCGAATAACTTAAAAATGACTTAAAAAATGAAAGCACAAGTAAGAGTACATCTTTTAGGCTGAATGTATTGAAGAAACGAAAAAAGAAAAGAAATAAGCTTAACTTGAATCAAAACAAATAAGCTTACTCGAGCAGTTTCAAGCTGAATTAAATAAAAACTGAAACAGAAACGAAGCAAGATAAGCAAGACTAAAAACACTATGTGGTAAGTACTTACACAATATTTTGGTCTACGAGATCCCAAGAGTTTCCTGAACACGTTCAACAGCTGTCAGGTATTAAATTTAGTATGTGGTATGAACTCGAAGTCCAAATGTTCTGGCTTCATTCATAGTTATTCAGATTGTTTGACCTAATAACTTTTTACCATAGAGATAAAGCCACATTTTGGGTTAAAAGAAATACAAATACTCTTCGAATAACATGTATTTGAAACCAAAATCGCTTTGAATACAGTTGGTTGTAAGCAAACGATTCATGTAATATTATGGATTGGATTAAAATGCGCGCGTCGTCGTTTCTCAGATTAGCATATTTCGTCACTTCCTTTTGTAATGTTTTTCATTACTAAGGAATTAATCACACACGGTTTTTAGACTCTTTCGCACTCGTGTGTTTTTAAAGAGCTTAGATTGCATTCGATTGCTTAGATTGCAATTTCAACTCTTTGAAAAACACACTCGTGTGAATTAATACCAAATTGAACTTGAAACGGCGTGATTATCTATACAAAACAAAAGCACGCGAAAAAAAAAAAATGCTGTTGTGCCTCCCCCCCCCCCCCCCCCCCCCCCCCCCCCCCCACTCTTTTGTGTTATGGAGGCCATTATTCTTCTTCAAACTAAAATTGTCTTGCTATTTTCATGAGGGAATACAAATTTAAATAAGAAAGAAAATTCGCGAAAAGCATTATGGTACTGGTTGTCAAATGACGCCATCATGCAAACGTTCTATCATTGTCATTATAAGTGATGGTCATTTCAGCAAATAGACCTCTTCAGCTTGGGCGTACCCTCTACTTTCACTTCCCCACAATGCCTTGCGTCTTTGGTGGGTAACCAATCAAAAACTGTCCCAAATTGAAAGGTTTCTTAATTGAATTTATACTATACCTGCTTTTATCTGTACAATGCTGATTATCAGTTTATTCCAAGTTATTTTTGCGTGTACAGATCATCAAGAGTTTTGGTCTTACAGAAAATGTATTGACTTACGAAAAAATGTTTAAAATTTACTTTATAAATGTCTTTAAGCTTCTATCATTTTCTGTTTTTTACTTCTTCAATTTATCTTTGGATACCAAACAAGGTATTTTCAACATTGTCTGATCAGCCTTCAGCAAAATAAGTGGGTTTTTACCCTCTGGTTACCCCCCAAAGACGCAAAGGAGTATGGGGATGTGAAAGTAGAGAACAGAGCCTTTGCACCATCACGTAATGACAGCCATGACAGGAGGCAGGAACAATTGAATACGGCCTAGTCTGATTTACATGAGAAATAATTCAGTTTTCCAGGGGAAAGATACCCTATTGTTTTGCCTCCTGTCATGGTTGCCATCACATGATGGTGCAAAGCCTCTTGGTCACAGTTCTCTGCGCCATTTTGAAAGGTAGCCGTGCCTTTGCATCAAAGCGAAACGAACGGTGAGCTTGCAATGGCAAAGTCCTTTTCTTAACACCTTAGACTGTTATTTACATGATTATATCATTGCAAGCTCACCGTTCTTCTCGCTTTGATGCAAGGCACGGCTACCTTTCAAGATGGCGCAGAGAACTGTGAAGTGGACTATTGAGTGTAATTTTGAATTGTCAAAATTCTTGTTATTAACTGAACCTTTTTAATTCTCTTTTCCAGCTTGTCCTTTTAATTGTGAATGCAAACGTGCATATTATTACACGATAATAATAACGTGTCATAACATATCATCGATTCCAGAAAACATCCCTCGTCTCACCATAAAGATGTGAGCATAATTTGACGGAATCAATCGATTTTAAGAAATCCTAAAATTCTGGTTTCAAAACAAAGAATAGAGCTGGAAAGGAAAGGAAAGAAAAGGAAAGGAAGAAAAATGAAGGCTTGGGATGGAATGAGAGGACGAAGAGAAGAGAAGGAGAGGAGAGGAGAGGAGAGGAGAGGAGAGGAGAGGAGAGGAGAGGAGAGGAGAGGAGAGGAGAGGAGAGGAGAGGAGAGGAGAGGAGAGGAGAGGAGAGGAGAGGAGAGGAGAGGAGAGGAGAGGAGAGGAGAGGAGAGAATAGAAAAAGAAAACCGATTCAAAAAGGAATTTACATTATTTAACAGGTTCTGGTTTTTAAAACAAATAATAGAGCTGGAAAGGAAAGGAAAAGAAAGGAAAGGAAGAAAAATGAAGGCTTGGGATGGAATGGGAACAAAAGAGAAGAGAAGGGAAGGAAAGGAGAGGAGAGGAGAGGAGAGGAGAGGAGAGGAGAGGAGAGGAGAGGAGAGGAGGAGAGGAGAGGAGAGGAGAGAATAGAAAAAGAAAACCGATTCAAAAGGAATTTACATTATTTAACAGGTTCTGGTTTTTAAAACAAATAATAGAGCTGGAAAGGAAAGGAAAAGAAAGGAAAGGAAGAAAAATGAAGGCTTGGGATGGAATGGGAACAAAAGAGAAGAGAAGGGAAGGAAAGGAGAGGAGAGGAGAGGAGAGGAGAGGAGAGGAGAGGAGAGGAGAGGAGGGGAAAAAAGAAAAGAAAAGAAGACTGGCAGACTGACTGAAAAGGGGATTAACATTTTTTAACAGGTTTCTTGCAGGAAACGACATCCAACTGCTGAAGCCAGGCATGTTCAAAGGGCTTGACAATTTAAACGAGATGTAAGAAGAATAAATCACTTGAACTTGAGACAAAACTTTTTTTTTTCTTCCTTAAATATGGAAAATCATATTTTTAACTCAAAGTTCTTGCTTCATATTCCAACCTAAAGCTGTGGAAACTACGTTAGTCGGCTGTGAATATATTACGATTTGCAGCATGCTACTCGCTTTCAGGTGTCAGCAGATTTCAAAGTTCATGCTTCATATTCCAACCTAAAGCGGTGGAAACTACGTTAGTCGGCTGTGAATATATTACGATTTGCAGCATGCTACTCGCTTTCAGGTGTCAGCAGATTTCAGATCTTCGACCGACGTTTTTTTAAAATAGGTGTACACACATAACACCATATAAACTTGGGGGAAAAATGGAAAATTGCAATGCATTATAATTATCAAGCTAACAAAGCCTATGACGCCTGCATAGATGCCCCAAGGCTGGGATGTTTTCTTTATGTCCTCTCGGGTTGTTCTCGGTATTTTTTTTACACTTTTCGCCTCTGAATTTTTGCAAGCTTGATTTATTCCATTTTCAGACAACTGCAAGGCAACAAGATAAGACTTATCGAGAAAGGGGTATTTGTTGATGCTGTAAATCTTGAATACCTGTAAGTTATAAGTGAGATATAGATTTTACAGCGTGGGCGACACCAGGGAAAAACGTTTGTGCATGCGTGCACTTCGGAACGTTTTCTAAGAATTTTGAAGAGTTTGAGTGAGAAAATAAATGTTTGTTTCCTCCAAGTATACAAAAAAGTTTGAGAGTATACTTTTGTCAGACCAAGACACTGTATTAACAAACACAATATGAAAGAATTGGTCTTAAGTTTCAAGCATGGACACTAAGTTTTGGCATTTTGAGAAGTCCAATTTATAAGGCATGTTTGAAAGTCCAATTTACTTATGTTTTGACTAATTTGCACACGTATTCAGAGCATGCGCAGACGTTTTTCACTCGTGTCAGCGCGAGCACTAACTGAGAAACCTATTTAACCAATCACGATGCAGCCATAGCTAGCTAGTCATGTTCTAAGCGATTAAAAGTCGTTTAAAAGAATACAGGATACAATCATCTTGTTTTCTCATCATTTTTCTTAGAAACATGTCATTGAATGCAATTCAAGCAATCGAACCAGGGTCGTTTAATCATTCGAAAAATATTATGGAAAATTTGTAAGTACATTATAAATTAAACTAAAGAATCCTAGTCAACTACAATGCACTGCTCTCCTTTGTTATTGTTTAAATCATTCGCCTACAGCTTTCTCGAAGCTCTTCCATACACCGAAATGGAGCAAACATTCTGCAAATTCACTATACCCAATGTCCTCAAATTCATAAAGTTTTCTTCCTTACATTCCACAGCAAGTAAGTTGAATTTTTCAGAGTGATTCTCTTTGTGAAATTATGATTTTTCGGTCGTCTAACTGTTAGACACTAAACAACTTTCGAAATCTACCTTAAATTCGTTGCCACAATTTCTCAAATCTCGCGGAAAGCTTTACGTGACTATGTATCATTATATCACGATGGTCATAAAACATCTAGCAGGAATAACAGTACCGATGGAACTGGATTCCTAAACTTCATCTGCAAAGCCCGCATTTTGCCTGCCAGAGAGTGCTTTGCAAACAGGCAGCCCAATCTCTTGTTCTGTAGTGTTGTAGTATTTGAGTATTAACGATAATATTTCGTAGCGTGTAAAATAGCACTTTTAAGAATAAAAACTACTTTCTTTGATAGCTTGTTGTATCTTTAGATGTTTTGCTGATTTTGAAGCCAGTTTGGTGCGTTTTTGCGGAGTTATCGTTTTTTTTTGTCCACCTACCAAAGAAAATGGAAATTCCATCGTAGTCTTTAGTTTATCTTCTTTCTTCATATAGAGACTTGAGTGTGAACGTCATTAACGTGTTGAAAAGAAACACCTTCATTGGAGCTGTATGGCTAAAGCATCTGTAAGTTGACAAGCTGCAAGTTTACTCCGCACGTCAGTGAGCTAGACAAGACAAGAGACTCCCTAGTGAGTGTCCATTTACACTCAATTGATGGGTTTGCAAGCATTCCCAAGAGAGTCATAAGAAAAAAGCATGCATGGAGGCCATTTTGGAATTGAAAACAGTAGCGGATCCAGGGGGGTCGAAGGGGTCCACGGAACCCCCCTTGAAGGTTTGATCTTTTAGGTAATAGAAATATGTCTTATAAAAATTTTGCTTAGAAGTATCCACAAGGATAATGTTGAACACGAAATGATAGATATTTGCTGTTATAATGTTTAATTTACCTTTAAGTTCCGTTACTAGATAGTAAATTAGGTGATTAGAGCCAATTTTTTGTCAAACATCGACTAAACAAAAGAGAATTATACACAGTTTAAGAAATGGAAACCCCCTTTGAAAAATCCTGGATCCGCCACTGTATCTAGTGATATAACTCGTGGGATGTTCATCGATTGTTACACTGACAGAAAGGATGGAGGCCTGTAAACACGTCTTTCATATCGAGTGTGTATCTCAAATGAATATATCAGAGGATAACCATTTCATTTCCCAGAATACCTTTTGGTCTATGTATTGAGCCAGACAATAATTTTACAATTGAGTGTAAATTAGATTTGTCCTTGTACGCGCAGGTGAGGTTTCGGTATTAAAATTGTTTTTGTCAACGAACAAGTTTTATCCTGCACGTGAGTGGCCGGACTACTTTGAAGATACGACGGCCATCTTGCCAGAAGAGCAAAACAAATCAAATAACGTAACAAATATATATTATATTTCCTCTTCCTTTTATTGGTAAAGGTAATAGATGTATCGTCTTTTGTTGCATTCTCTTGTGGTAAGCTGTTCAAATCAATCGACGCGGTCATCACTGCAACAAAGCTTTACTTGCCCCCTGGACGCAGCATAATACCTTAAGATCCAAGATTGTCGCCGTATCGTCGAAAAAGTCCATTTAGAAGAAGGCCTAAGCGTCGCATAAAATTGTTGCACTTGCTATTGTGTAATATCTTGATTGCTTTATAAATCTACTCATCCCTTCTTAACAATTGCAAAGTTCTACCCTTGTTAAAAAACATTCTTATAACTATTAGATTTAGAATTATTTTTCCATTCAACTTCATTTTAAATTTAATTTTCACCAAACAACTTACCCATGTTTCTTTTTATTTCAGTGATTTGTCACAAAATCGCATCGAAATCATGGAAGCAGGAACTTTCACAGGACTGCAGTCACTGACAATACTGTAACCTTCATGATTAAGAATATGTATTTTTAGAATTGATAAAAGGGTAAATTATACACTGTGAAAAGATGAATTGTTCAAATACTGCTGAGTTACTACTGTGGACGAACAGGAAGACGGACGAACGGACGGACGGACGGACAGACAGACGGATAGATGGATGGATGGGTGGGTGGGTGGGTGGGTGGATGGATGGATGGATGATGGATGGATGGATGGATGGATGGATGGATGGATGGATGGATGGATTGATGGATTGATGGATTGATGGACGGATGGGTGGATGGGTGGATGGATGGATGGTGGATGGGTGGATGGGTGGATGGATGGATGGGTGGATGGAGGGAGGGAGGGATGGATGGATGGGTGGGTGGAGGGATGTAGGGAGGGATGGGTGGGTGGATGGATGGAGAGAGGGAGGGAGGGAGGGATGGATGGATGGGTGGTTTGATCACACGTAATATAATCATAATATTTTCATAGGTCATTAGTACATAATAAGCTTCAAAAGCTTCAATATGGAGTTTTCACAGGATTGTCCTCAGTATATATTCTGTACGTATCTTTTCATTTACCACATATAAAAGCCAAGGTCAAGGCCAATTAATGATGGTCCGAAATAGGATTTTAGTAGATGGTGGGTACCGGTAAATACCCTGTTTAATAATTCCGACCTGTTGAAATGCTCGACGCTGGGTGTAAAGGATTATGAATTATTCGTGGCATTTACTTTTTGTTTTGGAGAAATTTCAATACGAAATTCAAAATTTTTACTTCCAAAGGTGGTGTGCACCAAGTAACCCATTCCTATCTGTATCGTCCATGTAGTCAATTTGTTTTACACTTTTTTCGTAGCGATCTACAAGGTAATAGCATTGCTTTTATCGATGATGGAGTCTTTGACGAACAAAGTGAACTTAGCAGTTTGTAAGTTAATTGAACATGAATGCACCAAAAGACATGTTCCCATGTTGGATGATATAATAATAATGCAACCCCATTTTTCCTTCCTCCACAAAAATCTACTTCTAAAGTCTATTTCGATCTATTGGTTACCTTGGGTTGTAACATTTGTTAGGCATTACGCCGTCCACCTGTGGTAAATACATTAGATACTGCTGCTGCTGCTACAGGTGATGGCGATTGTAATGATGATGATGATAATCACGATGGTGAAGATGATGGGGATGATGATGATGATAATGATGGTGGTGATGATGATGATCATGGTGATAATGATGATGGTGATGATGACGATGAGAAGAAGAAAATGAAGACCGAAACGATACCAATTCCATTTTTATTTTATTTTGTGTTTTGAGCAGGCACCTTGGTTACAATAAAATTCAAATGATTCAAACAGGGACATTTAGAGGACTTCATTCGCTAAAAAATCTGTAAGTTCTGTTAAAGAAAATCGAAAGATGATGTCACCAGCAGTTTTCTCATTCAGCCTTTTAAGTAATGATAACCAATTCAAAACATCACTTTTGCTATTATTTCCTATCTTATTACTTAGTCTAATATTGCTCTGAAAAGGCACTTTAATCCTAATGCGAATCAAAATATTAATGAATTTTATTCTTAGCTACTAATAAAAGTTGGTTGACAAAAGGCATTTGCATGACCACCATGTTGGATGATATAACAAAAGACATGACCACCATGTTGGATGATATAACAAAAGTCATGGCCACCATGTTGGATGATATAACAAAAGACATGACCACCATGTTGGATGATATAACAAAAGACATGGCCACCATGTTGGATGATATAACAAAAGACATGACCACCATGTTGAATGATATAACAAAAGACATGACCACCATGTTGGATGATATAACAAAAGACATGGCCACCATGTTGGATGATATAACAAAAGACATGGCCACCATGTTGGATGATATAACAAAAGACATGGCCACCATGTTGGATGATATAACAAAAGGCATGACCACCATGTTGGATGATATAACAAAAGACATGACCACCATGTTGGATGATATAACAAAAGACATGGCCACCATGTTGGATGATATAACAAAAATGAGAACAATATTAATACGCGTTTCTTTTGTTTCTGTGTGCTTATTTTGGTTAGGTACCTTAAACACAATAAAATTGAAACGGTTCGACCAGGCTTGTTCAAACTGCATACTCTACGAGTTTTGTAAGTTATAATCAATTTAGAGCTCTATTCAATTTGGGTTGCAACGGTTTATCCATTCTAGTACTGGTAACACTCCCTAGGCTATTTTTACCTTTACTTCAGGTAATAAAAGTCAACAAAAGTCAAAAATCAACTTCTAAATTCCAATTGGAAAGCAACTGTTAATATATCAAGAAATTGCTCTATAAAACGTGTCGTTTCTGCTCAGCCATTTTCTATGTCCATATATGAAAACTACTTACCATATTTGGAGTTTGAGGTATGTTTGTGTCGCAAAAAAGACCATTTTTCGAGGTAAATTTTATCCAAACTTACAGAAATTCGAGTGAAAACGCATTTCTACGTCGGCCATTTTGTTTTTTGTCCAAGAAAAGACTGGAGAAGAGACACAGGGTGACCGTTGTTTGATAAGCTGTTTACCACAGGAAGCCCGCAAATATGTTTGCACTGTTAATCATTTTTTATTTCATTTATTTACAAAACATCAATGTCTTACTCAGGGTTTATTGAAATTTTATTGCAAATTTGTTTTCTCATATTAATCAGTGTTGCTATTTACAAATGGTGACAAATAAACTCAAATTCCTATAACGACATAACACTCATTAACATATTGGATGTATAAACCTTGATATCTCCAAGATGCATCATCACTCAAATCATATGAAAATATTTTACCATTCAAATATTCAATTTATGTAGAACCAATACTGAAAATATTGAGTTAGGTGGTATAAGCACTTAAATTCTGGAATATGTTTTCTGTATTTTTTAAAATATACTTAATTGCCTGTATTTATTTGTCATTAAACATTCACATGTTATACCTTTGCAGAGTATTGGATTTTAATGAAGTAACGACTCTATACAATGGTGCATTTAACAATACAAAACTGCTTATCTATCTGTAAGCTAAATCGGCACTAAAGTGTTTATGACGGAATTATTTTATTAAGATTATTTTTCATTTTATTTTTTACAGGTACTTAAAAGGAAACCAGTTAAAAGAAATTCAATCACGAGCCTTCGAAGGACTACAAATATTACAATCGCTGTACGTACAATAATCTTGCTTGGCCAAAACGAATAGGACGATGACTCGAAAAAAAGCCTTTTACGGTTTGGTGTAAAAAAGTCGCATTGCATCGCATCAAATTGAATCGCATCACATAAAGTCAACACACATAATGTAGCCAAGTCACACACAACAGTTTATTGTACCATCAAAAAATAAACTCATCACATACTATGTTGAAAAAACAATGAGGAAACAACGCCACCTAAAATGTCATCTAATTTTTTAATTAATTAATGATAGGTTCTTATGTAGCGCATTTCAAAAATCTCAATGCGCTTCACATTTATATAACCAGTGGAGGACTTTACGGCCTGCGTAATGTCACGCATTTCCTTTATAGTCATTTTACCAAGAGTGGACTAAAAAGAATAGGAGAGACCTCGTTTCAAGGCACTCCCGACGTATCAAACCTGTAAGTATTGTCATAGACGCTGCTTCTCTTTATTGTTTTCATTTATTTTTTGTTCTATTTTATTTTACTTTGTTTTATTTTATTTTGTTTTGTATTGTTTTGTCTGTTTTTTTGTTTTTTGTTTTGGTTTATTTAGTTTGTTTTGGTTTGGTTTGGTTTGGTTTGGTTTGGTTTGGTTTGGTTTGGTTTGGTTTGGTTTGGTTTATTTAGTTTGTTTTGGTTTGGTTTGGTTTGGTTTGGTTTGGTTTGGTTTGGTTTGGTTTGGTTTGGTTTGGTTTGGTTTGGTTTGCTTTGCTTTGCTTTGCTTTGGTTTGGTTTGCTTTGGTTTGCTTGTTTCGCCAATATTATTAGCATCGAATGTAAAATTAAACAAAATTCTTTCATTAAGAATGCTAGATGGCAACTACATCGAAACCCTGGAACCAGGAACATTCAATGGCTTGTCAAATCTATATTATTTGTACGTATGCATATATACTATTGGACATTTTGTAATGTTCAAAGTACCTAGATATTATTAGTAGGGAGGACGTAACGTAGAAATGACGTCACTGCAAAACTGAAGTGTCATGACCAGCTAAAAATAAAATATCATTGCAATGTTATTTTTTTATTTGGTGGAAATCCATAATTTCAAGAGGAAAAGTCAAACTTCAGTTTTACAAATTTTCTCGATTCTGATTGGCTAACAATTTTTCTCAGATAAGGTGCCAATATATGATCGAATATTTTGTATATATGAGACATTTTAAAAAAGATTTTGGCTGCCAAGATTTTTTTTTTACTAATATCGAGGTGCTTTTCTTTCTTTTCTTGTGTTTATTTTGACACAACTGAGTCGCTTGAAGGAGGATAAGGTCACGTGACTTTTGTCTATTGCATGGTGTCACTTGACGTCATTTCCTGTCTCGTGCAGAATGTGTGCATCAACTGAATCACTAGTCTCCCCCTCAGCCGCTTTCAGTGTCGTCACGCAACGCTTTCTCCCCTGAGAAGCGGCTGCTTACTTGAGCACAACGTTCCTTTCCTATTGTTTGTGTTCAACCAATCAGATAAGTCTCATTGTGTTTCAAGAACCAATCAAAACGTTTCGAATTTGACAAACTTGTGTGTTTGACCTCCATTTGAAGCAAATAATGAGACTCAAAACTTTTATCTGGAACCCAGCAATTGAAAATAACGGGGCAACAGATCGACGGAAAGGAAAAAGAAAAGAAAACAAGAAAAACATTCCAACTTGAAAAGGAAACCTTATTATACACTTATTTCAATAAAGTCAGTCACCTGAAAAGCTACAAAGCTGAGACCAACAAGGATTATGGGTAGATACATTTTACATGTTTCAAGCGCTTAATAACTGTTGATGGACTTGAGATCTTCTACCAGTTACAAGTTCACCTCGTCTGAGCATCCTCAACTGCTGCAGTTTGAGTCAAAAGCTTTACTTGTCGAATATGAAATATTTTCCATGATTCTCAGCGATCACAGCTTTCTAGGCCTTTGGTGACTAACTTTATTGAAATAAGTGTATATATTCTCATAAAGCACTCTTCTCGACTAATCATAATAATATGACCATTATACTTTTTTCCAGGTCTATCGCAAATAATATGATAACTGGATTACCAGGAAGTATCTTCAACGGCTCCAAAAATGTTGAATACATGTAAGTATTATCAATAAAAGCAAGACGTAGACCAAACCAACTGAATTAGCAATTCTATCGGTTATTGACACAACATCTGGGCTGATCTAAGTTAGGGCACGGCGTAAGAGTACATTATGCTAGTGCAGTTTTCGTATGACTGTGAAAAGCTAGGTGCCGTACCGTGACCGTGATGTTTGCTAGAATTTTAATTGGCTGATTTTTTTTTCGAGCAATGTGATTGGTCTGGCGTATCCCTAGCCGTGTCAAGAACGTGTTTGTGCCGTGAGCTTTTCACAGTCATGCGAAAACTGCTCTAATACTGCTATACCACACTTAATTGCCTCATTCATTAGTACTAATAACTTAATTGCTATTGATTTAATCATTTTATAGATTCATTCAAAATAACAAACTGCATGCCATTGAGCAGGGAACATTTGAAGAAATGGGGAAGCTGAGAGAACTGTAAGTAGCTTTTTGTTTTACCCAATGACTAAGTCTCTGTAATAATAATAATAATAATAATAATAATAATAATAATAATTATACAGCTTCTCATTAATCCCATATAGGTAACTGCCCAATTATTTTCTTAATTGGACAGGTCTTGTTGATATGGGATTAATTAGGCAGCTATATAATTAATAGGTAATGGGATTTCATGCTCCCCAATCAAGAAATAATTAGACTCGAAAAATTCCTCTGACTCATCCAATTTTGTCAGTCCTCGGAATTTTCCTCGTCCAATTATTTCTTAATTGGACAGTATGGAGTCCTATTACATATACTAATGATGATGATGACGATGACGATAATAATAATAATGATAATAATAATGACAATAATTTTGATAATGGTGATGATGGTGATGATGATGATGGTGATGGTGATGATGATGGTGATGGTGATGATGATGATGATGATGATGATGGTGATGATGATGATGATTATGGTGATGATGGTGATTGTGATGATGATGATGATGGTGATGGTGATGATGATGGTGATGATGGTGATGATGGTGATGGTGATGATGATGATGATGGTGATGGTGGTGATGATGATGATGATGATGGTGATGGTGATGATGATGGTGATTGTGATGATGATGACGATGATAATAATAATGATAATAATAATAACAATAATTTTGATAATGGTGATGATGGTGATGGTGATGATGGTGATTGTGATGATGATGATTATGATGATTATGGTGATGATGGTGATTGTGATGATGATGATGATGGTGATGATGATGATGATGGTGATTATGGTGATGATGGTGATTATGGTGATGATGATGATGATGGTGATGATGATGGTGATTGTGATGATGATGATGATGGTGATGACATACAATTTTTGCACATATCCAGATTAGAAGTTCATCTTGTAAACATAGTTTTCAAAGCAAAACTATAAACTTAAAATTCACTAAACCGGTTCCAATATCAGTTAAACATGAAGAAGAATGACTAATTAGAAGTTTCTCTTGCTTCCATTTCTCATGAGCATCCATTGTGAACGGCACCACAATGGCCGTCATGCTTTTGTCTTTTAACTCTCTTGGGAATACTTACAACCCATCAATACAAACACTTTGAAATTCTCAGACCTTCGCTGGAACACTTTAATATTATTCACAAAATCGAGTCTAGCCCTGAGCAACAGAGAACTCGAAACTTGAGTATAGACCAAATTCAAAACTCGCACCGATGTGAGGCTTAAATTATGAACAAAGGGATCTGGCGTGACTCAAAGTAATCTGGCGTGATTCAAAAGTCACGAATCACGCCAGATTCCTTTGTTCACAATTTAAGCCTCACATCGGTGCGAGTTTTGAATTTGGTCTATTAATCAAGCTCTTTCTTTTCAAGGAATCTGTCATATAATCAGCTTGAATGGATCAAAGGCTATGAATTTCTGACGCTGCATTCACTTATATATCTGTAAGTATTCATAGTGAATTTTTTTAATGGTATCTTTTTCTTCTAGATGAAATAGAGAAGTAATATTTCGCTAGCTGCCTATTTTCTACTGTATGCCTATCACAGAGATCGACTCCCTGATTAAACAAAGCCGGGAACTTTGCAAGAATCATTGTGATAACCGTTGGCCAATCAACACCCCAATGAAAGAGTGTAGTCACTTTACCCATGCAATATATATTAGACTAACGCACTTTAGTAGACCCTAATTCCATTGTTTTCTTTTGTATCTATTTGACTATTACACGTTGACTAGTATTTGTTATTTCACAAGTTAAATGCCTTCACCCTAATGTTCGTAAAAAAACATTTAGCGCTGTTTTTATCATAACATCAACGAACATTGTGAAAAATGAGTCATTTCATGTAAAAGACGCAATTGCACGGAGCAATTTTCTTTGCAACTGCAGCATTGGAGCGTTTAATCTAAAAAACAGCGCAATTTGAAGAAAAATGTTGCAAGACAAGTTGCAGCAATAGTAGCAAAAAGCTAGTAGAATTGGTTTCTATTTTTAGCAACAATTGAGTCTCCCTTGTACCGTACGAGGGTCGTATTTTAGTTAACTCACTGGGTTAATATGTCACCCTCGTTAAATAATGTTTATTGATTGATTGATTGATCGTGTAAACACTCTTGCTAACTCTAACTTTCACTTATAGTTTATTAGTAATTCTCATCCCCTCTCTTCTTAAAATCACCCTGGTTTGAAAGCTTTGGATCTGTAATGTATACCGCTTTAGTCATGAGCCACGACTCTTCTAGCATACTGCACATCTGCACAACACCTTGCATGGCTTCCTCGAAGAAATTTAAATTAAGGATGCCATGCTTTCTTTTTTCTTAGAGACCTTAACAAGAACAAAATCAAATATATTGAACCAGGATCTTTCAAAGATTTACAGGCCTTGATAGATCTGTAAGTATAATAGAATATCTATGTTTATAACAAGATATAATACACCCTATTCGTTGTGGTGCAAGGTTTTCCTAATTCAGACCACGTGACATTCCCTAGGGTATCATTTGGTTGTGGTGCAATGTTTTCCCAATTATTATTCCCATGTTATCAACTGGCATGTGTGAACATGTTTTTTCAAGACTTAAAACGATTATTTTCAGGTATCTTAATAATAACAACTTAACCGTGTTACCAGATGGTCTTTTTACAAAAATGAAAAAATTGAGGGGATTGTAAGTACTTCACTTAAGGTGACTCCAACATAATTGCAAGTGAATTTAGCGATTTTATAACTCGGTTGTATCGCGTCAAAAACACACAGATATTTCAAAGTTTAGCACATGTAATGTTCGAGTATTTGATTGGATGGAGAGTAAATTGTCGTGCAGTGTGATATGTATGGAGCATGCCTTGCAGTGTCACGACCGCGTCCGTGCTGTGAGCTTTTCACAGTCATACGAAAACTCCTTCAAGTGGGGGGGTCTCAACTATTTACCAGCCTCGGTCTATATGGAAAGGATTAAATTTCTTTCGGCAATATAACTTTGCTTATTTTTGAGTCAAACCAACTAAATGCACCACGATCGTTTTTTAATTTTTCAATAAAATATAACGTCATCACACATAACAGAAAACGTTTATTTCACAAATTGGTTTCGTGTATTGGGCATTAAACACAAGAAAAACTTTTAGAGATTTTAATCTTTTCCATTAGCAACTATGGCTGGTAATAGACCCTTTTCAAGTTCCAAATTACCGCTGTGTTTCTTGATTACAGACTCATTTGCTCAGGCTTAGCCTCGATTTTGTGAAGCAAGTGTTCCAGTCAAGGTCCGTCAAGTTTCAAAGTGCTCGTATTGTTGAAGTTGTGCATTCTTTACTTTTGGTATTTGCGAGTAATTAGACACTGATTCGAGGCTTAGCCTGAGTAAATGAGTCTGTAATCAAGAAACACAGCGGTAATTTGAACTCAAAAAGGGTCTACTCATAAGACCCCCCAGTATAAGCAGTCAAATTCCAACAAAAGCTAGTATTGTTGCATGGATATATTGTGTGCACTCAAGTGTTGGTCCCTCAGTCGTATCAATATTTTGTTTCTTTGTGCTTAGGTATATTTCCGAGAGCAATGTTAAAAAAGTGGTACCTGGAGCGCTCGGTGAGCTGACAGCATTAAAATATCTGTGAGTAATGCGTTATTCTTTTGTTCGTTCGGTTTTGGTTGGTTGGATGGCTGGTTAGGTGCCTGGGTGGTTGGGTATAGTTAGGTATATACCCTACTTTCACATCCCCATAATGCCTTGCGTGTTTCAGGGGTAACCAATCAAAAAACTGTCCCAAATTGAAAGGTTTCGTAATTGAATTTATACTGTATCTGCTTTAATCTGTACAATACTGATTATCAGTTTATTCCAAGTTATTTTTGCGTGAACAGATCATCAAGAGTTTTGGTCTCACAGAAAATGTACCGACTTACGAATTCTTTTTCAAATTTACCTTATAAACGTCTTTAAGCTTCTATCATTTTCTGTTTTTTACTTCTTCACTTTATTTTTGGATACCAAAAATTTGGGTGGTTGGGTGGGTGAGTGGGTGGTCGGGTGGTCGGGTGGTCGGGTGGTCGGGTGGTCGGGTGGTCGGGTGGTTGGTGGGTGGGTGGTTTGTTAGGTAGTTGGGTGGTTGGGTGAGTGGTTGGGTGGGTGGTTGGGTGGTCGGTGGGTTGGGTGGTCGGTTGGGTGGGTGGTTGGGTGGTTGGTTAAGTGGTTGGGTGGTTGGGTGGTTGGTTGGTTGGGTGGTTAGGTGGTTGAATGGTTGGTTGGTTGGTTGGGTGGTTGGTTGGTTGGTTGGGTGAGTGGTTGGTTGGTTGGGTTGGTTGGGTGGTTGGTTGGTTGGGTGGTTAGGTGGTTGAATGGTTGGTTGGTTGGTTGGTTGGTTGGGTGGTTGGTTGGTTGGGTGAGTGGTTGGTTGGTTGGTTGGTTGGGTGGTTTGGTGGTTAGGAGGTTGGGTGGTTGGGTTATTGGCCGGTAGGGTGATTGGCTTGTTGGCCGGGTGGGTGTTTTGCTAACTATCGTCATACCACTACTAGACATCTCAACAAGAACAAGATCACTAGACTGACAAGAGGAATTTTCAATGGCGCTAGACACCTTGACATGCTGTAAGTTCAAAAAACAATGAACCACATTAGAAAGTCGACGTTATGAGCTGAAACTCCTTACTAATACCGACTAGGGTCAGGTTACGGCAAGTTCTTCAATATTCTGACTGCTAGACTTGTTTTTTTTTTTGTTTTTTTTTTACAGAGACTTCTCTGACAATGACATTAATGTTATTGAAGAAAGCACGTTTGATGAAATGCAAACATTGACAAAAATGTAAGTACGCATAACAAAACAATAACATATTTATCAACAACGGAACGTTTGCTGCTGCGTGACGACCTGACGACCCTACCTAGACGGGCACTATTTATCGCTTGGAAGGCGGGCAAAAGGAGGGGGCAAGGGATGGTAGGGGAGCACTAGCGTATGGAGAGGGAGAGGGGGCCTCCCAAAAGTTTGCTTTCGACACCAAAAATTAATTAATTGTGGAAATTCTTATGGATTTGGCGGGAAAATTGTACAATGCTCCCCCCCCCCCCCCCCCCCCCCCATGCCTTCCCCATAATCGAGACCTCGCTACGCCCCTGGAGAACACATATTAGAGAGTTTTAGATTTACGTTCACGGTAAACGGAAACGTCAGTTGACCAGTTAAAAAGTTATTTTAAATTACTGAAAAAGAATCGCAAAAAAAGTCTAAGTGGTAGAAAAACAAAAGAGTATTTGCGCTTGGTGAGAAGGTTTGTAAATAGTAAAGTAAAATACAGGAAAACTATGAAAACGTGGTCACGTTTGACGTTTGCGGGGAGAGAAAAAAGTCAATCTAAAACTCTCTATTTTGTAAGATGTTTTTTAACACAACATTTTACTTGGTGTGGCAAAAAATCTTCTCCTCCCGCGACAAATAATGACCAGTCCAGAAGAACGTCTGCTTACGAGGCTATTTATCTTCTGTATCACCAGCATCGACTGACTACTTTTCATTCCATTTAAGATTTCTGCAAAATAACAATATAACATATATCCGGAAGGGAGTTTTTAACAATACTGGTAAAGTTAAAATCATGTAAGTCCATCATACAATGTTGTTTTCCATAGTCACTGCTTCATAAACACATCATCGAAGATATAGCCTATCAGAACGCAGAAAAGCCTTTGTATATTCAGTGGTATTCCACTCTTCCTTCCCATCAGGCATTGTAGCCTACGTATTTTGAATGGCGTGTTAGAGATAGTTATACAGGTCAAATAATCACATGACTGTTACGTTACTGGATGGCAAAGAAAATTGGACTTTGCTAACGGGTTACCTGTGGTAAACCGGTCATAAAATACCTTTGTTTTATTCCTGATTCCTCCCCGACAAAATGGAGAAGTTGCGCTTGAGGGTCGAGAATTTATAGGCCCTTTGCAGTTAGCGGTTACGTGTTTGTACTGGTGAGCATTTTTTTTTTTTTTTTAATTTTAGATTGGTGATTCTTTTTTGCTACTTGTAAAGAACTAAATGAAACGATGTGTAGCCAGTGTGTCACGAAATGCAGTTTTGTTACGATCTCTCGAATCAGGTTGTAGAAATTTTGTTTGCTCAACAGTATATTTCACCCATGGGAATCAAGATGTTCATTCATTTGCTCTCAGTGATTTAATCAGCACGTGATTAATGACCTACAAAGGGCCTATTTATAATTTTTTTCTAGAAACGTTTCGAGAAATAGCATTGAAATGCTTGAAAATGGAACTTTTCACGCAATGGATAAGCTTAAACAGCTGTAAGTGTATTTATCTTTTGCTTCAAAATAGTAAATCTAACCTCTTTTCCAAGGTACCCCCCTTTCATGTGCCTGCACGATACTCATATTATGATTACCAAAGAAAGAAAGAAAAAAGAAAAAGAAAAAAGAAAACGATCGCAACGAAAACCCCAGAAGGGAGAGAGAATTCCTAGACGCAAAGGGGGTTCAGTCCATAATGGCCGCTTCTCAGAAAAAAATTGCAATCGGTTTCACAAAGGGGGATTCCAATTTCGTCCTACGGAACGTAAAGAACATGACTGGCTCCCCTTAAGATCTCACAAAGAGGGGTTTCATGGAATTACGAAGTTATATATAGATTCCCCTAGAGATCCGTTACCTTTTTAGAGACACATTGACATAACCCTCGACTAAGTTAAACTTGAATTGAATTTTTGTGTGCGAAACCGTAACTTTCCAAATATTCGCATAACACTTTATTTAGAGACCTGTCAAGGAATGAAATACAACATATCAAGGAAGGAGTATTCGATGAGCTCATCGACCTTGAAAATTTGTAAGTGTTATATGTAATGCAACATGGAACCATGTCACTAATATTAGACCCAATTAAAGTCTATAAAAGCTATCCAAGGAGATGAAATGATGAAAGAGAGATAAAAAAAATAAAAAATAAAAGTATACTCTAACAAATAAAAAATAAAATAAACGGTTCGAGTAGGACAGTGACGTACTTCCCACGTACCATTTTGGTCTCAGCTTCTATGTTCTATGTTTTTGGCCCGACAATGATTTCGCAATTGAGTGTCAACAGAAATTAAAGCAATAGTAATATTAATATTTATTAATATTAATTGTAATTATATTTACATATGAATATAGTACATTACTAGTTTTGAATGCAACATGCCAAAAGGACCTTATCCGGCCTTAACGTTTGTGAAAAAGCTGTTTCTTTCGTGTATCCTTTACCAGATATCTTGGAAGCAATAGAATTCCACGCATTGAAAAGGAATGGTTTAATAAAACCACATCACTGTTGAATCTGTGAGTGAACATCACTTAAACAAGTTTTTCTGTGATTCGAAAGTGACGTCATACGCGCCACGCTTTTAAAAGTTCGCGGCATCTCTCAATGTGTAATAGACCTCTTCGGCTTCGGCCTCTTCGACGTAATGTTTTCCCATTTCCGACCACATGTCATTCCCTAGAGTATCATTTCTTCGTTTAAGGTTTGCGCTTGGTTGCACATGAGAAGACACATGAATATGGACACAACTCAAACAAAGAATCTTATTCTCAAGGGAATGACACGTAGTCTGAAATGGGAAAACATTACCCCAAGCCGAAGAGGTCTATGGCAACCAAATTCAGCATTTTTTTTTTTTTTTTACGATTTTTCGACTACTTTTGATTTAAGAACAAGACTTAAATCAAGACATGCCTCATCACAGAGAATGTTGTAGAGTCAAGAAAAAAAGCAATGTTGGTTACCGTACAGAGTTTAAAGGCGCACAAGATTTTTTGAGCAAATTTTTGTTATTCTCTACTTTCACATCCCCATAATGCCTTGCGTCTTTTGGGGGTAACCAATCAAAAAACTGTCCCAAATTGAAAGGTTTCTTAATTGAATTTATACTATACCTGCTATTATCTGTACAATACTGATTATCAGTTTATTTCAAGTTATTTTTGCGTGTACAGATCATCAAGAGTTTTGGTCTTACAGAAAATGTATTGACTTACGGAAAAATGTTTAAAATTTACCTTAAACGTCTTCAAGCTTCTATCTTTTTCTGTTTTTTACTTCTTCATTTTATTTTTTGATACCAAACAAGGTATTGTTAACATTGTCTGATCAGTCTTCAGCAAAATGAGTGGGTTTTTACCCTCGGGTTACCCCCCCCCCCCCCCCCCCCCCCCCCCCCCAAAGACGCAAAGTATTATGGGGATGTGAAAGTAGGGAATTACACATTAATCTGGACGATGTTCTTCTGTTTTCATCGACACAGATATCTTCAAAACAATCTGATAGAAAATATTGAAGTAGGGACATTTACTCAAATAACAAGTTATACAATGTAAGTCATTTAGAATAGGCCCCTTTCATCTGACGTCAAAGCAGCTCGATCTAAGCATAGTTAATAGAGGGGAACTATGCTCTCTGTACTCCTATTATACGACTTCCCCCGGTCCCTCCGAACCAGCACTTCCCACAGGAAGCCCATGCAAAAATATTCATACGTCACAACACGGCCTTACATACCATGATAAAAAATTTAAATTGAAGAAGTTTCAATAGATACGAGACGCAACCGACGTCTTTCAATATCTACTCGGGATCATTTATTTTGACTTGTTCGAAGACCATTCGGAGGTGTGAGCCTTTGTTTTTAACTCAAAGGATAAAGCGCATGCCCTTACATCTCATGGAACGATTTGTGACAAAAACATGAAAGTTGATTTAAGATGCGCATTTGATCATATTCATATGCAAATTTGCGTCATATAAATATCAAATTATTATTATTATTATATTTATATTTATTATTATTATTATTATTATTATTATCTATAAAAACATATTTGTAAAATAAATTAATAGCTCAAAACACGAGTCCAGCTCTTCACACTGATATAATACTATATTAAAACTATACAATTATTGTTAAAATCTAAATATTTCTAAATTTCCGCTACATTGTCGTTAAGATTAAAGTCATTCAAGAATTCATTGTCCATAAAAAAAGGGGTTCTTGTCCCCCTGACACACATGTGTACTGACTTAATTATTTCAAAAGATAATCGAGTTCTAATCCATGTTATAGTACTTGCATATGTGTCCCCTGTCTTCTTGGTTAATTTCTCAGTAAGGTGCTTTAGAAAAATCTGGCATTCTGCCCCCATTCCTCCATTTGTACCAAAAACTAAGGGCGTAAAAGTTCCCATATCGATATCGATTACTCTTTGCTGGTAATTATTATTATTATTATTATTATTATTATTATTATTATTATTATTTAAAGAAACCATGAAATAAGTGACAATATATATTTTTTCCCTATAGAAATTTAATTAACAATAATCTTCGGCGAATAGAAGAAGGCATTTTCACTAACAATGCTAAGTTACATACCCTGTAAGTTAATATTCTAAAAATCAAAGCCACTGAAAACAGTGACGTAGCAAGAGATGGTGCTAAACGCGCACGTTGTGGGGCGAAAGTTCCCGCCAAAACCACACGAATCCCATCATTATAATGGCAATGAATTTATGTTTATTTTGCACCTTCGTAAATAATACAATGTACAATTCTTGGCTTTCACTTAAGTCATCAAAAATTCTCCAACGACTTATATACAACAAAACCAATAAAAAAGCCATTAAGGCGCCGCGAGCTGATAGGAATTAACGCGTGTACGGGCTATTCTAATCAAGTTTGCTAACTATGTTTCGCTCGGTCATTTATCAAATATAAACATTTCTATTTGTCGTAATAATAAATGGATGCTCTGTGTATTCAGCGACGAACACAACAAGGCTGTTCCATAAAACAACTCGTGCATGGTTCGTTAGAATCCGTGTCCATCCTTCTAGTGCTTTCAAATTCTCAGTTAACATAATCACACAGCATTAGTCGCAAAGGCTTTCCAGTTATCGTAATATGGAGAAACATAGAATTTTCCTTACACATTTTAGCATCAAAAGTAATAAAATGAATACGAATTTAGCCCTTTTCCTCGTCATTGCCTCTCTAAGCCTCAAAAAAAGACTCAATTGAATAAATGCTAAGTTAAGCTCAGCTTTCTCTCTTTTTATTAACATGTCTGTAAAGAAAATTGAAAGAAAATAAGATTGAGACAATTGAACCAGGTGCATTCAAAAACCTTATTTCTCTCACAAATGTGTAAGTATATTTGATAGCGTTATACCACACTACACCATACCTTATCACACAACACACTATCCATTCCACCTTACCAAACCACACTAGGCATCAAACCACACAAACACACCACGGCACACAATACTACACCACGCTAGGCATCACACCACACCCACCTCACTACACAATATTGCACCTCACCTCACCACACTAAGCATCACACCACACAAACACACCACGCCACACAATACTACACCTCACCACACCACGCCACACCAACCAACTACACAATACTCACAACACCACACTAGGCATCACACCACACCCACCTCGCCACACAATACTACACCGCACCACATTGTGACGTCATGAGCACGCAGGTGAATATGCCATGCGCGAGCTTCGAGTGTTGGAGTGAAAGGACAGATGTACACAGAGTGGAGATATCCAGCTTAGTCAAATGAAAGACGAGGGAAACACACAAACGTTACACACACTTCACTGGCCATCAGACCACACTAAACCACACGTCACCACACGTCACCACACCATATCACACTATTTTCTTATTTTTATGATATAATATATTGACAGAAAATAGGATGGCTGTCTGATTAGTAGTTGAGCAGTTGGTTGATTGTAATTACTGACTTTATAGTACACTCAACAAAATTACTCGACTCTGATTGGTCGAGAGGAGTACAATTATAGCGTTAATTGTACTCCGTAGGAGTATCGAATTAAGTCGCTATGGCAACACGGCCAAAACAATGTCAAAACAATTATTTTCTATCATTTTGTACTTAAAAAGCATAAATAAAATTTTAAAGCCGTAAGAACTAATCTATTTTATGCATTTCAGTTGCACGATGGACTGAAAATCGGCCGCCAAAAAGACAAAGATGAACGGCGTCGCTTCGCATTTTTTACTGAAATTTTGTTGAGTGAACTATAAACAAAAAATCGCACGATCTTCTCGTACAATTTGGAATTAATAGACACTCGTAATGTTTTGAAAGTTCTTTAATTGTACTCGCCTAAAGGCTCGTGCAATTACAAGAACTTTCAAAACATTACTCGTGTCTATTAATTTCCAAATTGTACTCGAGATCGTGCGATTTCCTATACATATTGTTTGCTTTCCATCATTACCCAGGGAATTGGATGGTAACAAACTTACGGATCTCGACAACAGAACGTTTCTCAATTTACGATCCCTTTTCTCACTGTAAGTTTACATATAGCTTCCAGAACAATCCTGTGTGGATACTACGATGCTAAAACGATTGAAGAAATAAAAAACGCGCGCTTATGTTGAGAGAAGTTTTAATATGCGAATTCAATCTCGTACAGTGTCAAAACGCTCGATTCCGTCACAGGTAACCCAAGCTAGGTTTCTGTGGTGTCATATTATAAGGAAATATATGGCGATAAAATTGTCAAAATGTGAAATAAAGTAACTCAAGGTTGCGTGCGCATCCAACTTGGCGGCCCACAAAACTGTAAAACGCGAATTCAGTAAAATCGAGAAGACAGTTTCATATTTAAAGAGGAGAATAATCGATTTTATTATTTCTTAACGAAAAAAGCTCATAGCAATGCATGATAATGCTCGTGTTCTGGTATCGTGGCCCGTCAAGTTCCTTAAATTTGGATGCGCACGCAACCTTGAGAAAATGGTCTATTTGTGTTATAATATTGAAAGAAAAAAGTTGTTCTTATGATGCAGGTCACTGAGCAGAAATCGTCTTAAATTTCTACCCGATGGGTTTTTTACTGGTCTAACTCATCTGACAACCCTGCAAGTAGCATACAGTCAATTCAAAAAATATTGTCGTCGACCATCTGAAGCCTACGAGACTGAACCGACAGGAACTCTGGGCAGCAATCATTGAAGCCGAGTTGACTCCATTATTTTATCTGACTAGTTATGCCTGGTTTACAGCACGAACCTTCGTAGGCGAGCGGGAAGTGTTGAAGGAGACGTTTTTTTAATGCCTTCATATTTTCGAAATTGCGAACTGAATCATAACTACTTTGTTTTTCTTTCCCTAAACCCAAAGACATGCATTTGATGGATTGTTTCTCGCCATTATTATCTTATTAATAGCGGGAACAATTAATTCAGAACGAATATTTAACCGCTTCAGTGATTTTTACCCATATTCCTAGCCTTTCGGTCCGGTCGCTTAGGCTTGAACAACGTTTTTTGAATTGCCTGTATACGCCTATTACAACTAATCCAAAAAACGTTATCTCGCACTAAGACGTCAATGCAATAGGCGAATGCCGAAAAGCGATAGGAGATAGGTCATTCCAAGATCTAAGAATAGCTGGAATGACTTGTGTTTCTGCTTCTTATTCTCGTCAAGAGCATGGACCTTAGTGTCGAGACTGATTCAAAATCATTTTTCAGTGTCAGTTATTTATGAAATTCACTCAGTATAAGATCAGTGACAGATTGTGGCGATTCTACTTTCTTGTAAAATCCAGAATTTAGAATCTGAAGATGGAGATGACTATATCTGACCATATATATTATTTTTTTATTTATTTTGATAGGGTAATATATGAAAATGAATTTACCACCATTCCACGTTTTGATGAAGGCCATTTAAATAATTTGTAAGTAACGCTATAACTGAACCAAACTAGATACGTCATCCACTTCATCAACCAATGCAGAAATAGTGCTCAGGGTTAGTAAATCTGTGAGTGAACCGTGTCCTGACTTAGATCAGTCCAGAGGTTGTTTCAGGGTTCTATATCTGTGAGTTAGCCATGCCCTGACTTACATCGGCCCAGAGGTTGCTTCAGGGTTCGATCTGTGAGTTAGCCATGCCCTGACTTAGATCAGCCCAGAGGTTATTTCAGAGTTCAATCTGTGAGTCAGCGATGTCCTGACTTAGATCACCCCAGAGGTTGTTTCAGGGTTCAATCTGTGAATTAGCCATGCCCTGACTTAGATCAGCCCAGAGGTTGTTTCAGGGTTCAATCTGTGAGTTAGCCGTGCCCTGACTTAGATCAGCCCAGAGGTTGTTCCAGGGTTCGATCTGTGAGTTAACTGTATTCTGATTCTAGATTTTTTGGAAGCAATCTTATCAAATCCCTAGACAACTTGAAGTTAATGAGGAATATTTCAAAACTTATCAATGTGTAAGTCAAATGCCATGTCTTCGCGGGGAACCTTCTATCTAAAACAGATTATATTTGATTATATGAGAATTGATGAATTGAGATTGTGAATAGTTTAAAGCGAATGGATATTGACTTTTAATTTAATCCCTTGGTTAACTTGAATCCAATCAACGAAAGGGTACAACGATTAGGAATGTTCTCAAATTTTGTCTGAAATGAAGGAAGGAAGAAAAGAAGTAAGAATGAAAAAACGAACAAAAAACTTCAAGGTGTTTTTCATTTAGAGCCTTTGCACCATCACGTGATGGCAGCCATGACAGGTGGCAGGAACAGTCGAATCTGGTTTAATCTGATTTACATTAGAAAGGATTCAATTTCCCAGGAGAAAAGACAAATGCTGTGTCTCCAATAAACCTTATTCGTAGTGTGACAATGTTTTCCCAATTAAGCGTGACGAACTTCCAGGGGATTCATTTTCTTTTGTTTTTACCCAAAGGATACGACGAAAGGAATAACGATGATATCCCGACGAGTTTCAAAACAATAGCTTTTCATTCCCCTAGAGGTTTGTCACGCTGAATTGGGAAAACATTGTCACACCACGAATAAGGTCTATTATGGCTGCCATGACATGATGGTGCGAAGCCTCCATATAAGACTAGAAACTGATGTTTAAATCAATGCTTTTTTCAAGTTTCTTTGACAACAATAGAATCGAACGCATTCTCAACGATACCTTTAAAAGAGCCACCAAGCTGATTGCTATGTAAGAATCACATGTACAATCGATTGCAAAGTCATTGTCAGGTCAAAAGTATAGAACATAGAAGCTGAGACCAATATGGAACATGTGAAGTACGTTAATAAGATGTATCTCAGTGGCGGATCCAGGGGGGGGGGGGGGTCGAAGGGGTCCACGGAACCCCCCTTGAAGGTTTCATCTTTTAGGTAATAGAGATATGTCTTATATAAATTTTGCTTAAAAGTATCCACAAGGATAATGTTGAACACGGAATGATAAATATTTGCTGTTATAATGTTTAATTTACCTTTAAGTTCCGTTACTAGATAGTAAATTAGGTGATTAGAGCCAATTTTTTTGTCGACTAAACAAAAGAGAATTATACACAGTTTAAGAAACGGAACCCCCCTTTGAAAAATCCTGGATCTGCCACTGTATCTAGCGATATAACTCGTGGGATGTTCTTCGGTTGTTGCACTGACAAATAGGCATGGAGGCCTGTAAACACATGTTTCATATCGACTGTGTATCTCAAATGAATGCATCAGAGGATAATTATGTCATTTTCCAAAATATGTTTCGTTCTCAGTTACTATGTTCTATGTTTTAACCCCAACAATGATTTTGCAATAGACCGTTTTCTCAAGGTTGCGTGCGCAACAAAATTTGAAAAACCCAAATTCAGTAAAATTGAGAAGACAGTTTTATATTTAAAGATGAGAATAATCAATTTTCTGAATTCTTATCGAAAAAATTCTCATAGGAATGTTTGATATTTCTCATTAAGAAGCTCCTGCTCTGGTATCGTTTCCCGTCAAGTTCTTTAAATTTGGATGCGCACGCAACCTTGAGAAAACAGTATATTGGTCGTCCGGGAATTGAGGAAGGGACTGGTGCCGAGTAAAAATATTAAGTGAATTTAGAAATGATACCCATCACAAAAAATGAATATTAGTACTATTACCGAGTTTGAGCTTACTTGGTTGTACCTACTAAGTGGCAACAGAAATGTTTTGGCAATTTTTACTGCATGCCGTCATCAGTGTGAAGATACACCTATTTCAATTACCGTTGTAATCGCCAAAGGAGATGAAATGGTTTTGTTGAATACAAAGAACATTGAATCAGTCTCAACACTAAGGTCCATGTTCTTGACGAGAATAAGTAGCAGAAACACAAGTCATTCCAGCAATGCTTGATCTTGGAATGACCTATCTCCTATCGCTTTTCGCTCATCGCCTTTGGCGTAGCAATAGCTACAAAGGATGAAAATATTATGTACCATTTTTTAACTTTTCACAGATCGTTAACTGGAAACCCGCTGAGAGTTATTGAAGATGGGGCATTTCTGTCACTCCCAAGTCTTAAAATCATGTGAGGAACTAAGTAGTATCTGCTTCAAATGATGACGGTCAAACAACGACCACCACGTGCTGTCAAAAAAATCTATTCTTACTTTTCAACTACGTCATCAAAAATTTTGCCACGGTTTATATAAAACAAAACTTCAATAGGCCGAAAGAGAAGCAAAAACTATACATCTCAGACAAAATTCTAGCTAAAAGAAGTTTTAGATACGAAGATATAAGGGATTGATTATGTCAACAATGTAGTTGAATTGTATGGGTCCGCCATCTTGGTGACACTCAATAGAATACAAAGATGGCGGCCAAATCAAGAAAGTTGAAAAACATGTTTCTATTGCACCCACTTCAATATTTTAATCATAAAAAGCATGGATAATCAATAAAAATAAAGTTAATAATAATCTACTAAGTTAGGATTTTAGCGTAATGATGACGTCACGTGAAAACAAATACCCCATTCACACCTAAACGTGTTTAGTTAAACTATGTTTTCATTAGGAAAAAATTGAGAAACTAGAAAACTACAATATAATGAAACTTTGTAAAATATTATCAGAGCAAGATAAAGGATAGTTTACATGCATTATTTTACCAAATATTGTGCAGTGTTCGTAGATAGTTCTCCAAACCTGTTTAGTTAAACCACTTTTAAACATGTTTAAGCCTTGGTGTGAATGGGATATAAGAATCAAGAATTCCTACAATTCAGCGGATGAAAATTCTACCCGAGACAGGAAATAACTTTAATTAAAGCACTTTTTTCCTAGAAATTTGTTGGACACCCAGTTGACGGTTCCGCTAAACATTTGGCCCACAAAAACTCTCATAACCTTCATCGTGTAAGTTTGAGATTATTTTCTTAAATGACTTTTAGAATATTTTTAAACGTTGTACGATATTTATGAGTCTGCGACGCCTACTACGTTAGAAACGTCGGGATTTTTTGCATCCGTAAATTTAAAGTTTACGGGGAAAAGCGGTAAATTTGACAGCTAAAACTGGTTTAGCGAAAAATGCAATGGAATTTCTATGAATCGATAAGAAAATCCGATGGCCGGTTTGAGAAGTTTTTTTTTTTTTTTACATTTTAGACCACGTGTCATTCCCTAGAGTATAATGTCTTTGTTTAACGGTCGCACATAAGAAGACGCATGAATATGGATTTGACTCAAACAAAGAATCTTATTCTCAAGGGAATGACACGTGGTCTGAAAAGGATAAAACATTAGGCCAAACCTAAAGCTATGATCTATAAAAAACTCAGTGCCCTTGTCTCACAGTTTATTAAAAAATTTAGCAGTTTCAAATTTTCTTTGTCTCGTGTCTGTTAGGCTACAGAGCAGGGCCTCAACCAACGACATCGTGATTCGAGGTCAGAACACGAATTCCCGGCTGGTCTTAATTACAGTTGGATACATCTGCAGAGATGTGGCATTTGACACGTACGATTGTGAACCCTGCAATAGAGGAAGCTTCAAGTCACCGTCAAGACAAGCTTGTGAACTCTGCCCACCTGGTAAAACCCAAATATTGCAATACCATGAAACAATCTCTGGACTGATCCATGGCAAGGCATAGCTAACTCACAGATCCTGAAACAACCTCTGGGCTGATCAAAGTCACGGCACGACATATTCACAGATCAAACTCTGAAACAACGTCTTAGCTGAACTAAGTCAGGGCATGGCTAACTCACAGATAGAACCCTGAAACAAGCTCTGGGCTGATCTAAGTCAGGGCATGGATAACTCACAGATCGAATCCTGGAACAACCTCTGTGCTGATCTAAGTCAGGGCATGGCTAACTCACAGATCGAACCCTCAAACAACCTCTGGGCTGATCTACGTCAGGGCACAGCTAACTCACTGATCAAACCCTGGAACAACCTCTGGGCTGATCTAAGTCAGGGCATGGCTAACTCACTGATCAAACCCTGGAACAACCTCTGGGCTGATCTAAGTCAGGGCATGGCTAACTCACTGATCAAACCCTGAAACAACCTCTGGGCTGATCTAAGTCAGGGTATGGCTAACTCACAGATCAAACCCTGGAACAACCTCTGGGCTAAATCTAAGTCAGACAACGGGTAACGCGCAGATACGACCATGAAGCATCTTTTTAGATAAACTAAGTAACTATGATAAAGAACATGTATTTTCGAAATTTGGTTCTCATTCATGTTTTTCGTGAAACATTTCCAGGTGGTTTCTATCAGGACGAAATGGGTTATTCAACCATAATTGAACACAATTTAGGCTGCAAACAATGTCCACCAGGGTCTTATGTGAAGCCTGAGCTTGCACCAGGAAAATCCCAAACGGAATGTCAATCATGCCCCCCAGGTATAGCCAGCCAGTTTCATTTTCATGCATTCATGTTCATGGATATAGCACCCGTGAACTGCGCATTGGACATATTCAACCTGTTAATTAGCGCATTATAAATAATATTATTATTACCATCATCATCATCGCCATCATCATCATCATCATCACCACCATCCTCATCATCATCGCCATTATCACCATCATCATCATCATTATTATCATCTACATCATCATATCATTATCATCACTATTATCATCATCTACACCATCATCAACATCATTATCATTATCATCGCCATCATCATTATCATCACCAACATCATCATCGCCATCATCAATATCATCATTATCATCATCTACATCGATCATCATCATTATCATCACCATTATCATCATCTACATCATCATCATCATTATCATCATCAACCTTTTCATCGCCATTATCATCATTTATTATTGTTATTCGACGACAACGTCGATGAAGTGTTACGGTTTATATACGGTGCTAAAGGACGTTCCAATGTTTCGATAAGCAAAACCTCATAAAAAAGGTCTTTAATCTCGTATAGCTCTAAAACGAAGTCGGGCAACCCCCTTTTTTACAAGTTTTAAAGAAGTTTGTAAAATTAACCATAACCTTGTTTACCCTGCGTGGAATGATTTTTAAAAATTCCGAAAAAAAAAACAACCAACAAATGCAGAAAGTTTTAATATTCCGAAGTTGCAGCCACGATTCATGATTCATCATAAATTAAAGTTGTCTCTGACTTCGTAAGTGTAATTGAAAATGTTTTCATTCTGCATACTTTATGACTTCAGATACTAATGCAAATGTCTTAAAATTATAGGAACCAATCTCAAACAATATGCAAAGTTTCGCGCTTGCAGATGCATGGAAAACTACTACCGCCTTCGCCGATTTGGACCTTGCAGTATATGCACCAAAGGTAACGTGTGCCTTAATGAAACCATCGATCTTGCGCCAGGGTTCTATTGGATGTGGCAAAGCAAGAGATCCCAGCAACAATACGAGGATTTCAAAGATGACCTAATGATAACGACTGCAGAGTATAAAATCAATACATTTGAAGAGAACATACCAAATGTCTACGCTTGTCCAGTTGCAGAATCTTGCTTGGGCAAAAGTCATTCAGAATGCAGCGAAGGCTACGAGGGTCCTCTGTGTGCTGTTTGTGGCAAGGGATACTTCAACGTGTTAACCAAGTGCCGAGAGTGTCCAACTTTACCATGGATCATTGGACAAATAGTAGTTGCTTCACTGGGTATGACTTTCCTGATCGTCATTGTTTTGCGGGAAAAGAAAAAAGATCCCGACAATCCAACACGGACATTAACGGATATCTTTCTAGCGAGACTTAAAATTGTCATCGGGTTTTATCAAGTGTCGGTGGCCACTTTCGACTCTTTTTCTTACATCAGTTGGCCGGGACCTGTCGTTAGCATTATGAAGTACGCTAAAATGGTGCAGTTTAATCTTTTACTCATAGCACCTGTGAACTGCATAAATCATTCAATCAGAGCAGATGCTTATACTCAGCTTCTTCTTAGCGTCGTAATAACAGGCCTGGTCATCTTGATTGGGCCACTTTTCAACTTTCTCGCAAAGATGTACGTTAAGTGCAAAATTAAAGGAAAGGAGAATCAAGAGATGCAATTAAGAGAATACAAAGAGAAAAGCTATCGGTTTTTGATCTTGATCCTTTTCATTACCTTCCCATCGACATGCACTCACATCATCCAGATGCTTCCTGCTGCCTGCCAAGAGATATGCTCCTACGGCAACGTCCTGTGCAATTCATACCTCAAAGCTGATTACTCGATCAAATGCAATACAGCAAAACATAGCATTTATGGCAATTTCGGCTCAGTAGCTTTGATATATTGCATTGGCTTTCCAATGTCGATTTTTGCTCTCCTGAAATATGCTCGACGAAATGCTGGTGTTGACAAAGAGAATAAGAATATCATATTAGCTGGGACTCGCTTTTTGTACGAAAATTACTCACTAGATTGCTGGTTCTGGGAGATTGTGGAGCTTGTGCGTAAGATAGTGGTCACCTCCATGCTTATCCTGATGAATGCCGAGAGCCGCACTAGTCTTGGTCTTACTGCCATTTTATCTGGCCTATACTCAGTAGGGTTCGCTTACTCCAAGCCTATCAAAGACGCCTTTGAGCACTGGCTACAGCTGACATCGCTGATGGCAAGTTCTGTTAACTTTACCATCGGAATGCTAATGAAAATCCCAGAAGAAGAATCTTCATCAGGCATCGACAACCAAACCGACACATTTATAGTTACAGCTTTCCTTGTTGCTGCAAATGTCTTGGTGATTGCTCTGGTTGCAGGTATTTTCTTTCACTTGCCGTTTATTTTACTAAATCTATGCGACCATTTCACATGTTATTGCCATCCTTACAACATGGTTTATCGTATGTGAGAATGGCGAGTTGCTTTGGTTTCCGCAAGAAAAAAGTTATTTTTTACGATTCCAATGACCCGAGAGCTGACACAAACGGAAATGTTGTATACACAACCACCATCAATGTAAACAAAAGCGGATGCAGCAGCAACAGTAACAGTAGCAACAACGGCAACAATGAGGTCCTTTTTGAAAATCATGATTATGAAAAAGTTATCTCAATAAAGATTATTATTAACAATAGCAACGACAACGACCACAACAATAACTGCAACAAGAACTATTACGACAGCAACAATAGCAATTGCAATTGCAACAGTTACACTGAATGAGCAATAACAGCAAAAGAAACAAAACAGCAAAAACAAATGCTAATGCAGTAACCATGTCTAAAATATCCCTAGAAGTATCTTAAGCAACCGAACTTTATCTTAAGTAGCCATATTTACTTCATTATTTATTTATTTATTCCAGTCCAGTACCTCTCAAAAGCGTTGGCGAAAATACTTGCTTTGAAGGAGAATCCCGAATGTAGTGCCTCATGTTGCCTCGAGATACTGCAGCTTGTTTCCGAGGTGCCTGGCGAAGTAACTGACGTGTCTGCTCCCGCTCCACCAACTGAATCTCAAGATCTTTTCCAAAATGCTACAGAAGCAAAGGATCAAGGAAATCTTAACAATAATATACATGGACCTGTGAAAGATGTTCCCAATAAGATTTGAAACGAATTTACTTCGTTTCCAATATTGCCTTGTTATCAATACTTAAATTATGTTCAAAAAATGAGTGGATCATGATTTGGACATAATCCCTTTTTTTTCATTCGGTAAATACCTCTTTCTCTTATGACTAAGGCCCCGTCCACACGTATCCGCAAATTTTTGTATCCGCAATTTTTTTTACGGATACGGGTTGAGTCCACACGTGTCCGCAAATTTTTGTATCCGTATCTGGAAATTTTACGAAAACGGATACGTGTGGATGGTAACGTAGCTTTATATATAAACATTTATTGCATTTTAAGGGGTACTGTCTGCAAAGTATCTTAATAGCTTTAGCTAATACACCATTTGCTGTTCATTAACCGCAAAGGAATATTCATTGAAGCGAAGAAGCATTGCCATTAGAGCGAACAGGCATACAATAAGGACGAACGGAGTCTCAATAGTACGATGGAACGTTCATTAAGAAATTTAGTATTGAATTTGACAATCATGAATATGGTTGCGTGGGTTCATTAACGTTTTCAAACTTTCATTAGCGTTTTGGTGTAGTAACTTTTAATCGTCAAAAATTGTTTATTATATAGCTTAATATGCGCGCTCTGATTGGTCGAGAATGGTGCTTTATTAGAAAACGGAGCACGATCGATTGCTGACGCAATCCTCGCGCGCAGCAAACCTTGCAAAGAATTGTAACAAAACAGCACTGAAATCTCCAAAGGAGATTTCCTTTCTTGACCTTTTTGATTTAACACCATTTTTGAAGTTCGTGCAAGCTCAAACAATAGATGACAACAAAGATTGCACGTAATGGATGTCCACGTAATATAAATTCCCATTTGCTTTCTATACTAACTTACTAACTAATATGAATTCTATTTCTTCATGGGTTAAATAAAATCACTTTATGCACGAATTTTGCTTGCTAAAAAAAACCAGAAGGAATTCTTAACCCGTACAAATTTTTTTTGTTTTCGCATCCACTCCCAGGCTTCGTTCTGCCGGTTGTGGATTACCTATTGTTGGCTTGTACTGTCGAACTTCAAAAAAGAGTGTTAAGGAAAAAGGACGGCCTATTTCAACAGCTATGTTTAACACTTTTTTTGAACTTCGTGCAATCTAAAACAATGTGACAACAACAATGTTGTTTCCCATGTTTCAATGTTGTTTCAATGTGAATTCCCTTTATTCCTTAAGGAATGAATGGTTGCAGGAATTAATGTTGTACAATTATTTTTTGTAACAATCCCTGCACGCAATTTTTCGTTTGCTCGATATTTCTTTACTGAAAGTAGAGGATGTGAGATTTTTTTTCGTAGGTGAAGTGCTTGCTTTATATTTTCTGGGCGATTTACGCAACACCCTCCTAAATTATCTAATAAAGCACTGCTTAGTTCAGTAGTAAAGCACTTAGGAAGCGCCAAAAGCACTCAAGGAGCGTGAAAAGAACTCGCCTACAGTTCGTGCTTTTCTTCAGACCTCTTCCCTCCTTACGACAACGGAGGACCAGGGAAAAAACACATTAATATATAATTACCAATGAAATATCTATTTTTCTCTATTTCGAAAACCTGATATCTTCACACGTGAAAATAACATGTTATTTTCACGTGTGAAGATAACACCATTGCGATGGCTATTCAAAAATACACGGAAAGAATTGCCTGAAAAAGCAAAACATACTTCATTGATAATTATATAATAAGAGATAAGAATATTACATGGCCGCTTGGAGATACGAATTTTATCTTCTCGCTACGCTCACTCGTGAGAGATCTTTTCAACACTCGAAGACAAACTTCGTATCTCCGCGCGCTCATGTAATATCCTTTAACTTTTTAACATTAGATTTATCACAATAGAAACACTAACAGATAGGAAATGTACTCAGGGTATATCAGACGTGATTTAAGCATATCATTAGTGCATAACATTTGAATGTGTACAAAAAATTATGATGTACGATTCGTGGACAATTGCTTGGTATTAATCTAACATGATGTAAGTCTTATCTTCTTATCTTATAAGTATAATCTCAGTGTCTGCTTCAAATGGCGTTCAAACGGTAACCACTATGAGCCGAGCTTCGCCTTCTTCAAGTTGATATCTAGAATCTCCCTTCATTTATGGCGAGTCATTTTGACCAAACAGAACTTATTCTTCGTGGTGCAATGTTTTTCCATTCAAAAAAAAAACGTGTCATTCCCTTGAGTATCATTTCTTTAACAGTTTCAATGAAAAGACATCTAACCTTGAACATATACAACTCAAACAAATAATCGTAGGTGCTGTTTAAATGGGAGGAGATAAACTCTAGTACTATAGGACCTTCCTAGCAGGCGAATTTTCCTTGCACATTAGCAGGCTTACACGTGGTGTCTAATGAGAAAACGTGAGAGAAGAGTAACGTGACCGGTTCGTGCAAGTCGATCAAAAGAGATGAAATGTCATTTCTGGTTTCTTTTTTCGTGTGGCATCTTCACGCGGACGTGGTGGCCACGCGCGATTTCAACCCTAATGTTTTCATCATGGCGTTGCGAATCTCTAGTTGTCGCCAACAATGCAATATAGGATTAAGCGTAGAGTTCAGATATAAAAATCAACATGTGAGTTGAGCGTTGTGTGCATAGAATATTAAATGTAGTGGTAGTGCGTGTGAGCGAAAAGTGTCCCCAATTAGTGCGAAAGCGCTAGAACGACTAGACACTTAAATAAAGTGATTTATTTTATTTTTATTTATATACCAAAAATGTACCTAGCATCATTGCATTCATACTCGTGTATAAATCGTTTGTATTTTCTATCACTATATTTGAAAGTACAAAAGGAACATATAACACGATATACAACAGGAAAATGTACACAAGGTTCATGACTGATGATTTGTACTTGTTCATGTTTGGAAGAGCTGCAACTGGTTGGCCAGTCATTTGAATCTGTATCTGGGTATGGTGGTGCTTGAGTATGCGATACATCTTGTAATAACAGTACAGTATTGTAATCATACAACCAGTGAAGGACAAACACATGACAGCTTTGTATATACGTATATTTATAAGGACTATATGTGCGAATGCAATCGATGCTATCCACAATCCAATACAGGAATAAATGACTCGTTTCTTAGTTACCACAGCAGTGTATCTTAGATGTAGGTACAGAGCCAAGGTATCGATCAACTGTAGCGGCTGTTATAGTAAGAAACGAAAGGGATCCAAAAATGCTTCCTAGAACTCCAACGAAAGTGGCCACTTCGCAAAATACATCATCCTTGCTTGAACCACTTATGTTTCCAATTATCCATGCTATTACTAGAGGCATGACAAGGACAGGAATCGAGAGGTCCGAAAGAGCAAGACTGCACAAGAAGAGATTCGATGTTCTTTGTAAAAGAGGGCGCTTCCATATCACGTAGAGTGTGATTGCGTTGAGGATAGCTGTTGGAAGGATCAATAAGACGAGAGCTACAAGTAACACTGTAGACTGGGTTCGGAATAAATGAGCATTAATGATCCACAAAGTGAATGGCTCGCAAGAAATGTTGGCCTTATTAGATATCATCTTCATGCTCTTAATAAAGAAAAGTGTTTTAGGTCCGTACCTTGATTAGAGGGCTTTTCTACGGTTTTTCTAAACCTAGCCGCTAAATTCCAATTCGATCTGTGAGTTAGCCGTGCCCTGACTTAGTTCAGCCGAGAGTTTGTTTCAGGGTCTGATCTGTGAGTTAGACGTGCCCTGACTTAGATCATCCCAGACGTTGTTTAAGGGCTCGATCTGTGAGTTAGCCGTGCCCTGACTTAGTTCAGCCGAGAGATTGTTTCAGGGTCTGATCTGTGAGTTAGACGTGCCTGACTTAGATCATCCCAGAGGTTGTTACAGGGTTCTATCTGTGAGTTAGCCGTGCCCTGACTTAGATCTTCCAATAGGTTTTTCGTATTAGTTATAAGATGGTTTGGAGTGGCACACTATATACTATAGGATATCCCACGCATCACCTCTCAAAATCATCTGATAATAACTGATTAGGATCAAGGGCGAAACAGAAGACCAGAAAAACAAAAGCATAAAGAAAAATATGCAAGAACAGGAAAGTGAACAGGAAGCTTTCAGATCCATCTTTAGTTGGAGATTTCGTTATTAGTTGTTATGTCCTTTCCCCTCAAAACTTAATGGATGTTACTCATTATTTCTCAACCATTTTGTTTCAATTTTTCTTTTCATTTCCTTTGTTATTAGCGAGTTGATAATGGGCCGGCTTGGACAAAGTGCGAGGGCTTCTATATATATATATATATATATACTCGATCGCAGAAACGTTGTAGTATACATTTATACATTTATACAAATACCTAATGATATGCATATTGCAATTTTACTTTTCTAACCATCAGATCCAATTGATTTATAATCTGTAGGATGTAAAACACAAGAATAAAATATTTTGACGTTCACTGAATAAAACAAATAAGAAATAAAGTGAGTTTTCTGTTTTGCATATCATTAAATATACTGAATAAATTAGGTATTTGTATAAATGTATACTACAACCTTTCTGCAATCAAGTGTATATATATATATATATATGTATATATTTCTATATTTTATGCTTGAAAATTCATTGTAAAGCTGCGCTGCGCTTCACTCGTAAGAGATCTTTTCAACACTCGAAGATAAATTTCGTATCTCCGCGCGTCCATGTAATATCCTCTATATTGTTATCATTATTATTATTAGAATTTTATAGATTGCGCTAAAAATCTGCAATCAACAACAAATATAACGATTATAACAAATATAACGATTTGTATGGGAAATTGAACAGGAAGACAAAGCTTTGCCATCCAGCATATTTTCCCGTACAAATCCTTATAAAATGTTTGATTTTATATTTAATGCAATTTTCCTGTTTCGCTTGTTATGAGCTAAAACCCCGCCCCACTATTAATACCGAGGTGCTCTTTCAATTCTGTCGTTCATTTTAATACAGCTGCTCATAACTTGTCAGAGCAAATTGCCTCACGCTACTCCCGTGCGTCATCAACTTGCGCGCACTCTTTCCGTTAATTGTTTTGATCGCTAAAAACAAACTAAAACAGTTATTTTCGTCGATCTTGGGGCATTTGGAATCGAAATAAAATGAAAATATATTTCTAGATGATAGATAGATAGATAGATAGCTTTATTCAGAAAACATTGCAGCCTATAGGCTGAATTGCGTTTATGTTACATATGAATATAATAAATACAGGGTTCGTGCTACTTTCTTGTTACAAAATTCAAGGACTTTGTAAGCACTTTTCAAGCACAAACATTTTCAAGGACAATGTTTTTTTGTATTAGAGCGTGGTTTAAACATTGATTCAATGTTACAGTGCAGCTAATTCAGCCGGGGCCACTAGCTTAGATAAAAACCGAGCATGACACGCAACCAACCAGTAAACAAGCAACCAGAAACTCTTCAATCAACTTTTATCGTTATTTATTTTAAAAGGTAAGTTAGAAATAGCATTAAGTTTGCATTAAATTCAAGGAGTATTCCAGGAATTTTAGCGTTTTTCCCTATTTTCCGCTTTTCAAGCGCCCTTAAAAACGTGTTTTCAATTCAAGGACTTTTCAAGGATTTCAAGGAGTAGCACGAACCCTGTAAATAAAATACAAATAATTTGAAATTACAACTATATATAAGGCTATTGATTTCTATGAATTTAAAATTATAAGAAAGATAGATGTACTTTAAAATCTATGTTTACTAAATTACATTGCATATGAATTGCATGCGAAATTTATAAAGCTTAACTGAGTTCTTTTTGTTAAAGTCTTTGGGTTGGTAAATGATCGTGTTCTTCGTAAATTATACGAGCACACCAATTCTTTTGGTAAAAGCTTTAGTTTGTGGTTAGGCTTACATGCGTCGTTAAATAACTTGGAAGAATTTTATCTAGTTTATTCCTATTTGTCATTTTGTTATGTCTTATTTTCAAATCACATATAATATATATTACGTAACGACAGACTGATACCTTTAAAACAATAAAATGATTAAACCAGCTTTGCTTTAAAGGGGCACTTGGGTGAAAATGGATAAAAATTGGAAATGACTTTAAACTTAGTTAAACGTGTCTATATGGCCCCAATAGTAGCCAAGCAACATATTTTCTTCACAGTAAAATGTAGCGGATAAAAACTATCAATTTTATTCGGCGTCTAGATTTAAGTAAATGACTTCATTTACTCAACCCTATTGTTCTTTTCTCTTTTAACCCCAAATTTCTCAATTGCAAGTGGCTCCCAGGCGAAAATTTTTTACTAATCTGGTTTACGTAGTCATAATTGAGTCACATTATCCGCAAGTATTTCAATTATTCGGACTTTCAAAAATTGGGGCGTTTTCATCCAAGTGCCCCTTTTAAAAATGTTCTTATTTTTTACCAATTTTATACGTCTAACGTACCCCCCCCCTTCCCCCCCCTGTTTCTCTCTCCCCTCAAAAGAAGCAAACTTAGCGTTGATAGTAATAGGTTATTGGCTTTCCCTCTCGAAATAAAGTTATTTTATTTTATTTCAATTTTTAGAATTGATCTAGAATTTAGCTTTTAGATGGAGATTTTAAAACAAAGACGGCCAAAAATCGTACATGCATATTTAACAATCTTCGCAACAAAAAAAATCCATTTCGCTCATATGCTATAGGGCTCTTAAAGTGTTAAAATAAAGTGAAAACGCTCTGAATTATTTAACCTCCACCTTAAACAATTAAAACTTTGGGCAACAAATCCTGTCATAAAAAAGAAAGAAAGAAAAAGAAAAGTTCGATATGGACGTGGAAGTCGTTCTTCCGTACGATTGACGTCACACTTCAGGTAAAAGCTCTATTCGAAAAAGCCTGGAATAATGAACTAAGAGCAACGACTTTGTTTTTAATGTTTTTATGATGTCAAAAGATTTTCTGCTTGCTAAATAGGTTCATCTATAGTGTAAGGCAATAAAAAACCTTAGTGTCTTTCAGAGATGGTGTGTTCAATTTTAATCAACTCTAAATAGAATAAACAAGAAATAGAGGATATTACATGGGCGCACGGAGATACGAAATTTATCTTCAAGTGTTGAAAAGATCTCTCACGAGTGAGCGCAGCGCCCATGTAATATTCTGTTTATTATATAATTATCCATAAAATCAACTTAATAAGCTTTTTATTATTATAAAAAGTTTTTATTTATAAACTAATAGCTTAAATACACATGGTAACGATATTTTCACATGTGAAAATAACATGTTATCTTCACATGTGAAATATCAGTTTTTCGAAAAGGAGAAATATAGGTATTTTATGGATAATTATATGGTAATTGTATCTTATTATATAGATATCGATGAAATACCAGGTTTTCTCTAGAGTCGAAAACTTGATATCTTTCACCAGTGGAAGATACCATATCTTTCACACGTGAAGATATCGCTGTTGAATCGGCTTGCTATTTTGATAAAGAATTTTTGAGCTTTTGTTTTATTTAAGTTTCATCGATATCTATATAATAAACATAACATTACATGGCCGCTTGGAGATCTGCGCTCACTCGTGAGATATCAATTGAACACTCGAATATAAAATTCGTATCTCCGCGCGCCCATGTAATATCCTCTATTCATTACGCGCTTTGAGAAGTAGTATAAATGCGCTATATAAGAACCTCCCATTATTATTATAACTTAATTTATTACATTGACATTAGTGTTTTACTGGGAAATACACCACTCGTATTTTTGATACGAACTACATCCGGGACCTCAGTGACATATTTTCCATCTCCTCACTAGTGAAGATATCGATGACACGTCTTTTCCAATATTTTCAACAAGTTTTCGTTTGTGAATTTGTCTATATAATAATGATGGAAAATGACTCCCTAGAGCAAGCATTGCAGCATGCTTCTGATGCGTTTGAATATCCTTTAACTGAGTGAATGTGTTCACGCACTCATGCTCTAGGGAGTGATTTTCCATCGTTCACCAAGCGTCTTCTAGATACACGTTAAAAATCAAGGAAGCATTACATATGCAATGGCTTAAACCAACACTTATCCAACAAGTACATCATGTTAACCTCACATTAATTCATTAGTCTATCACCTATTGTTCTCTGCTATATATATTTTAATCTCACTATACTTTACCATCACTGATGATGGCAGTTGAACCTACCGAAACATGTTTGGTTTAAAACTGCCAAGAGTGTCGTTGTTAGCTTAAAACTTTTTATTCACTTGTTGCTGCTTAGACCTTTTGGAATTATTTATGTATTTATTCATACTGTAAGCGCATCATCCATTACAATGGGTTTGAACGAACAAGATATTATAATTAAGCAGAATCAACAAGCAGCTTTACTTACATAAGACACTGAGCTCAGGGATCAAATCTAGGTGGCATCGATGATAGGCAGAACCTTTAAGCAGGGTACCCACCCTCCCCTCCCCCCCCCCCCCCCCCCCCCCCCACACCTACGCGCTTTTATTCTTGATTGTTTTCTCTACATCCTAAATGCTGTGTAACTGAATGCACCACAGAAAAAGCTGGGTTTTTGTTTGGATTTTCGTTTTATCATAACGAAAACTTCATTAGAAATGAGATAAGATAAAATAAAATGCTATTATGATTCTTTCACTTCTTTGTGAACACAGCATGCACAGATGGTATCAGTACCATGCTCCGTTTACCAATACAGCATAGCTATCAACCAATCAGAGTATGCATGAAGTAAAATAATGTTTGAGAAATGGTTACAGTATGCAAAATTACCAGGTATTTAGTTGAGAATCTGTAAGAAAATTTGAACTCTTTACAATACAGCATAGCTATCAACCAATCAGAGTATGCATGAAGTAAAATAATGTGCGAGAAATGGTTACAGTATGCAAAATTACCAGGTATTTAGTTGAGAATCTGTAAGAGTTTTCTAACTCTTTCCAAGTCAAATCCTTCAGGTTTCTCTTCGTCATACCCTTAAAAAATCAATTTAAAAAATTCATGTGTAAATTATTAATGATGTAGAAATATTTCTTACTTTTTAAAAAATTTAGTTGATTTTCAGCAGTGAACAGTCCTTATAATATCCCTGACAAATAGATAATTAAATAATAACAAATTGTTAGATGTGTTGATCATCACAGTGAATAAGCGATCTAAGCGAACGCTGTAAAGAAAGACCTGAAAAAATGATTTCAGGCTGCAACGGGAATTGAATCCATGACGTCCACGATGCCGCCGTTCACCAACAGGATTGGCTTCATAGCTCAGTTGGTAGAGCATCGCACCGGCATCGCAGAGGTCATGGGTTCCATTCCCATTGAAGCCTGAAATCGTTTTTTCAGGTCTTTCTTTACAGCATTCGCTTAGATCGCTTATTCACTGTGATGATCAACACATCTAACATTATTTCACCACAGTTCTATCCATTCAATTCACACTAATAATAAATTAATGGAGTAAAAAAAAGTGATGTTTTATTGCGTATTCTGCGTACATTTCAGGTTTTGATGTATATTAATGAAGAAACAGAAAATGTGCTGATATGTGTGCATTTATTGATTATTGATTGGCAAAAACAAGAGAAGAGTTAGGTTAGGTATGACAAGTACTAAAGTGCTTCTCACTTCTCAAGCATTCTGTTCTGCCAATTTCCAAAGTGAGTGTAAAGTGTCAGATGAAACATATAGATTTGAGAAAATATGAGCTATAACTAATGATAGCCTTAATCTACATGTTTAATCTTAAATCTATACATTCAATATTACTTCAAAAAGCCAAAAGCCTTACAGACACTGTACAATCCCCAAGAGCTTTATAACTGCACACAGCACAGCAAGCAATTGAAAATAACTGTTATCCTTGAAACAGGATCAAGTATTATAATGATGATGATGATGATGATGATGATGATGATTGTAAGATTTGTAAATATTTCATTGTTGAGCATATCTAATTGTAAATAGTTTGAACACTATTATAGGTTACATGTACATTTACGCGCCCTATAAGTGTCTTTGCATTGCATCCAGATGATTAATAAACTGCATAATAATAATAATATTATTAATAATAATATTAATAATAATAATTAATACTTATTTTACCAGGGTAGGCACATAAGCAAAGCTGTTGTCAAGGAGTGTCCTGGTCAAAGAGGACCAGCGTAAGACCTAGGCCAGAGAGGTACCAATTTTGGCCAGGCATTTTCTTTGCTTTTAGCCCAGTAGACATCAGCAAGAAGTAGATAAGAGAAAGCCCTACAGTACCGCCAGCTTCTCCCTCTCCACAGTCCCTAAATGCCTCTCCACCCCCCAACCCCCACCACACATACAGGTTTATATGTAAGTTGCTATTTTTACCTGACTCAAGTACAGCCTCAGCTCTAGTAATGGTTGTCTTTCTAGCATTTCCTTGTAGTCCTTCTAGATATAACAGAAGCACTTCAAAGTCACTATCTGGAACCTACAGTACAAATGAAAGATATTCAAGACATGATTTTTGGCTTGAACATAGTTAATAGAGGGGAATGGTTAGAAAACCCTTTTGTTATAAGTCTTTATTCACTTTTTTTCAAGCGTGACCGTGCACAATCCTTTGCTTAACCATTGTTGGCAATGGCTGAGTGAACAGACAAAATCTTTCTTTTGGCTGCTAGTTCAAAATATTGAAAGATTTATAAGAGATATTTGGATATTCCTTACAACAATCGCATAGACGAAGTTTATGTTTACTTATTTTGCAATTTTGGATGAGCATAAATCAAACATTGTGCACGGTCAAGACCGGTTCAACATCAAAAGTGAACAAAGACCTGATAACAATAAGTTTCCTAACCATTCCCCTCTATAAACTATGGCTCGAAATAGGGAAACATTGTGTCCAAGGCATCTTTTAAATTTAAAAAAATTAACGATACAATAAAGGTTTTGCACCATCACATGACGGCAGCCATGTTAGAAGGCAGGAACAATATAATCATTTTACATGAGAAAGAATTCAATTTCCAAGAGCAAAGGGATTTTATTGTTCTGCCATCTAACAACCAGCAGCCAACCAGCAGCCCAAGCTGTTTTATAGATATGTGGGCATGTAATGGTGCAAAATCTCTATTCAAGGAATTTTGAAGCAAAATCAACTGTCATCCCAAGTGCACTTTGCAAAATCTACCAGTTTTGACTGTAATCACAGAGTGGGTCAATCACTTACGGAACCCTCAGATCCAAGCTAGGTGAAAGCCATCGAATTGGAATTTAGAAGTTGATTTTTACGGAGGGAGGAAAACCGGAGAACCTGGATAAAAACCCTTGAAGCACAGGAGAGAACCAACAAACAACTCTACTCACATACTACACAGGAGAGAACCAACAAACAACTCTACTTACATACGAAACCAACAACAACAACGATAGTTTGTTTGCACTCAAGGAGGAAAGAATTACATGAAATGTAAATTTAAAATTGCAAAAACACGAGCAAAAACAAGAACCAAGCACGGCAGGTCTCGAATTTGAGTCGCATTGGTGAGAGACAACGCATAAGAAGTGCACGCCACCCGTGCTTTCCTTAAACATACCTTGGTCTTATCAAACATGTGTTTTAAAAGCCAAACTTGCCGAACTTTCTTAAAAGCCCAATTAGGGCGGTCTTCGTTCCACATTCTAAGATATAGCAAAGCTTCATCGCCTGAACTTTTCTTGTCTGGAGCATCAGTGTTTTCAGTCTCAGCACTTTTTATCTCATCTTTCTTCTTTTTTTCCTTCTTTTTCTTTTTAACTGCAGTTTCGTCCTCTTCTAGTGCCTCGTCGTTTTTTGATAAATGTTCATCCTCATTTCTTTTTGCTTTCTTTGATTTTTCTTCTTCTTTAGCCTTGATTTTCTCTGCCATATCATCAGCTAATTCACCATTTTTATCAATTGTAATATTTTTTAAACCTTCTTCTGTGTCAAAACATAAAACATTATCTTCTTTGGACTTAAATTTTTTAGATTTTTGTTTCTTTTTCTTTTCAATCCCAGTGTCTGAATCAAGAGGATTTTCTTTCCGTTTCTTCTTCCCATTATCATTTTCAGTGTCCTGATCCTCAATACTGTTATTTTCTTTCTTACTTTTTCTCTTTTTCTTTTTCTCTTCAACTTCAATACTCTGGCTTTCATCACTGATTTTGTTTGTAAGATTTTCTGATACACGACCATTCTTTTCTTTCTTATTCTTCTTCTCTTTGTATTTAATGTCCTCGCTTTCTGTATTCACGTCGTCCTTGGCTTTCAACTTTCTCTTTTTGACTTTTTTAACGTTAACTTCTTCTTCTTCCTCAGCACATGTTGCAGCCTCTTCTTTGAAATCCTTTCTCTCTTTAGAGTAACTTTTCTTTTTTCTTCTGTTTTCTTCCATCACAAGCAGCTATAGTTTGATACACGGCAGGAAAATACCATAAACGAGGCAAGCTAACGAATAGAAGAACGTCTTAAAGTGGATTCAGAAATTTTAACGTGATTCGTCCGCCATTTTGTTTTGGAATGGAGGAGCGAGACCACAGGATACCCAAATACTGAAAGTTTCGTAAGCGGTGCACGTGGGTTCCCTGTGGTCATCTTATTAGAAAATATTCTACTGTAAGTAAAGAAATTAATTTAAGAAAACAGATAGCCTCAATATTGAGTTAGGGATTGTTTGCCTTTAGAAAATACAGCACTATTAGGTAGTTTGATTTCTGGACTCCGCATCTGATATTAGCCATGGCATCACATGATTCGAGGCTTTTCTTCTGCACCTAGACTCTGGAACACTTTACCTTAGCACATCAGGACTAGCACCACCTTGTATGAATTTAAATCAAAATTGAAAACATTCTTATTCAAACGAGCTTACAGTGACATATTTAGAATGTTTATCTTTTTTGTCTTTTTTTTTAATATGTACAATATTAGTATTAATTTTCTATATTTTTCATTATATCATTACCATTATTATTATTTTTGCCATGCATTTTAATTATATTTTAATTTTATATCATAATTTTATATTATTGTATTTTTCATTGTAAATAGCCTTAGAATTTTAGATTTTGGCTTAATAAATTATTATTATTAATTACTATTATCTTTTATTCTTCAGATTTTTCGGTGTTGTGCATGCGTGGTGACACAAATATTTAGTCAAACCCAATTAGTGGTCTATCATCGTTGCTGCGTTGTGATTGGATGAGCTACTACTAGGCTATAAGTCATATCCAGTCCTACTAGTAGCGAAAAGTGCCGGCTTTGCAAACAAAAACATTAGATTGAACTTTAATTCAAAACTTGTTTGCATCTATATATTTGACCGATTAGTTGTTTGACTAAAACAATTAGTCCTCTCATCCTCATGGGCCTTCGATTGGCCTCATGGGCTATTAGCGACCTTAAGTTTCGTAACTGAAATGTACAACGCCGACGTCAACCGGAAGTGTAAATAACTTCTCATTGGGGTTCTGTTCATTGGAGATTTCATTCAAAACATTGTCAGTAAAGTCAACTCATCCCGCACAGGAAAGACAGACTTTGAGGGCGCGAACCCTAAAATGAAGTTATTTACACTTCCGGCTGACGTCGCCGTCGCAGAACTTGAAAATCTTAAGGTCGCTGTTGACTCATAGTCCATTCGGGCTCAAGGACTATTGCTAACTCGTTTACAGGTCATACGATGCCTTTTATATGTCAAAACTGTAAGTGACAACCCTCATGACATTTACAACAGCTTTTACGGGTAAATAGAAGCTTGATCATCCTTGTATCAACATTATCAATGCATGGTTAACGACCCGAACACCGTATTCATTCACGCATTGACAAACAAGCAATAATTTTCAAGGTTTTAAAAGCATACGCCTTTTAAAGAAAGTAAGCATAAGCAAAACTAGATCTATGAATTAAAGTTGTTGAAGTTGTTGGTTCTAAGGGCGTCTCCCACGAGTATTTATGATACACTTGTCATCCCACACGGCATCGCATGTCTGAGATCACGACTTTAAATTAAATGGCTATCAATCTATACAACATCAGGAATAGCCATTAGCTAGCTAAGGAAGAAAGTCAGCATCGACCTAATTTTTTGCTACTCAAACTAAGGTAAGAGGATTGTATTTTTTATCATGATTTTGATATCTTTACAGACTTAAAAAATATTTAATTCTTTATTGGATTTTTGATGTTTATATTGACCGCTTTTATGTCGACCTCATTTCTATTAATTTTGCCCCAGAATTTTTGTATAATAGAAGTTGGATTAAGTTTACTTTGGAAACTAAAGTTTAATTTTTGTAAGACAGTAAAGCAGAATCTACTACTATTACACTCTAATTCTTTTGTTTTCTGTTGTATTTTCTGTTCTATTACACTCTAATAAGTTCACTTTGTTTAATGTGTTTATGAAAACCACTCTAGCCTGTGATAAATTGATAAGCATTGGTATCTCCCTTGTTTTGACGTCGGAGGATTTTTCCTCCCTCTGCAAAACCCAACCACTAAATTCAAATTCACGGCAATCACTGACGGTTAGCCGTGACCTGATTCAGATCAGCCGATCTGTAAGTTAGCCATGCCCTGACTTCATTAGATCAACCCAGAGGTTTTTTCAGGGTTTGATCTGTGAGTTAGAAATGTCCCAGCTTAGTGAAAAGTAGGGATTGAATTAAATAAGGACAAAAGTATCAAAATTATTTATGGAAGAAACATGATTTCAACTTTTGGGAACTATATTGTTTTCGTTTTCATGGTTATCACTGCGCAAACTAACCTGATTTTAGCAGGTGTTGTCATTAATATTGAATGAATATTTTTAACCCGAGTATGGTTACTGAGTTACCAGATTAAAAACTGTAATTAAATCTTATTTCTTCGATTTCTAATTAATTACCTTCTTTTTTCTTTGGCTTTTTTTCTAATTTTTTGGCTGGTTGGTTGGTTGGTTGGCTTCTCAGTGTATTGGTTGCATTTGGTTGGTTGGTTGGTTGGTTTGTTGGTTGGTTGGTTAGTTTGTTGGTTGGTTGGTTAATTGTTTGGTTGGTTAATTGGTTGGTTGGTTGGTTGGTTGGTTGGTTGGTTGGTTTGTTGGTTGGTTGGTTGGTTGGTTGGTTGGTTGGTTGGTTAGTTGATGGGTTGGTTAGTTGATGGGTTGGTTAGTGATGGGTTGGTTGGTTGGTTGGTTGATGGGTTGGTTGGTTGGTTGATGGGTTGATGGGTTGGTTGGTTGGTTGGCTGGTGGGTGGGTTGGTTGGTTGGTTGGTTGTGTTAGTGATTGCTACTGATTGGTTTATTGTCGTCTTCATAGCAATACCGCCTTCTGCTTATGTTTCAGGTTCAAAGATGGGGGCTTTACTCTTATTATCCCTCACTATCCTGATTACTAGAGGTAAGTTTAACTAAAAATACCTTCGTAAACTCATCCCGAAACGTTTGAGTACAACGGGGAAAATGTAATACTCCAGCCACCATGGTCTAACATGGCCGCCGCGTGAGAAAGTCCCAAAAAGGTCCCATACAAGTGATGTGCTGAGGGAAAATAACCATCAAGGGCCAACCCAACGCGTTCCACACAAATCCAGGGACTTCTTCGAGATTAAGGAAAATGGGTTTGGTCAATGATCAATGAATTGTTCCAAAATGAGGCACGTCTCAATAGGACAATGGTCCCATTCACAGTTCCCTGCGCCATCTTGAAAGGTAGCCCTGCCTTTGCATCAAAGCTAGATGAATGGTGAGCTTGGAGTGATAGACATGTGAATAATTGTACAAGGAGTCGATTTAAAAAAATGATATCTATCATTGCAAGCTCACTGTTCTTCTCGCTTCCATGCAAAGACACGGCTACCTTTCAAGATGGCGCAGGGAATTGTGAGATTAAACTTCACTGCTTCGACGTCACATCCAAGGGTCCTATAAATCAAATAATTCATTTGGTTATTATTTATTTTAGCTCATTCAAACCCATGGATTTTCCAAGAGATCAAACCACTGACCGAAGCCGACGCGGTTAAAAAGTCCACTATCCCGGATGCACCAGTCAAAGATGCCGACCCAGCAACACCTACCATACATATCAAACAGGACATCAGAGATGACATTCTAGGAAAGAACAAAAGTAGCACAAAGTTCAAAGAAGGGGTAAAAAAGCTGCTGGATTTTTTAGAGGCAGGGCCGGAAGCGGTCGGAGATGCTCCCGACAAAGAGACCACTTCGCCATCAGTACTTAACAGTCATGAAGATGCTGCTAAAAACAATAGCAAAAATGATAATCAACTTTTAAAACAAAATAATCAGTCGTTGTCGTACAAGCAAGAAAAGCAGTCAGGAAGCAGCCAAATGAATGGAGTGAATTCGAAAGATCTTAACAGCTTTGCTACTGGCGGTAATTTAGACAACCATGAGAAAGAGGCGAATTCGAATTTCGTGAACCAACAAAGGGAGCCACCAGCTATTCCAATGAGAAGTGAAATAAATGGTAATGGAGTAGTTCCTATTCAAGCACCAGAATCTCTGGACAAACATCTTAACAGCGTTGCTGCTGGCGACCATTTAAGTTCGTTCAATAAAGACAGCCATGATGACAAACCTCTTAAAGAATCGAATTTTGTGACCCAACAGAAAGAACCGCCGGCCATAGCAATGAGAAGTAAAATTAATGGCAATGGAATGCTTCCTATTCACGCGACTATGTCTCTGTTACGTGATGGGATAGCAGACAAAGATCCTTCTGTACTTGTCACAGCACCTCGGATGGGTAGTAATTTGGTAGCAAAGAGTCAAATACCGTATACAACAACGCCATATCAATCGACGCAGCTACTTCAAAACAACGCCATCGTAAGAAGTAGGAATCCCACTCCTGCTAATTTACAACATCTGAAGTATAATCCCTACTCAGCGCTATATCAACGATCGTCATTTCCTCATTACTATGGCAACTATGGATTGACACATCCAAATACCATGGCAACGCCAGCCTACAGATATCCTTATAATCAAAGGAGGATGTTACCACTTAAGGCTAACAGCTTTAATACAGCTTTAAGATCCAATGCTAGACTTCCATTTTATAGGACTGCAACACCAGCTTACAATCCACAATTACAATTACATTATGCCAAAACTTTTGTCCCTCGGCGGCGTCTGGCAATGATTCCTCAAAGGGCTTCAATGTCATCATTCCTTTCTAGAAGATCCAACATTCCAACCTTCCGAAATTTTCAAATCTCACATCCTTATCATGTAAACCCAGTATTACCAAAGTGGAATCTATTGGGAAGAAACACCATTTTTCAATCAGCTTCAAGACCAAGAGGTTTGAAGTATCGACGCTTGGCTGTCAGTGATCGAGGACACTCCTACAATGGACTGTCGTCGCCGCGAGACAAAGTAACGCAAAAAACCCCATTGCCACTACCTTTAGCCTCAATAATGACAGCGGCACGAATCGTTGTACCGGCGCAACCACATACCCTGAATGGAGCTTTTAAGTCAAACGTGGAAACACTGCCGTCCGGAGACCCCGGCGAAGAAAAAGTTGCTCGTGCAGTCTGAGAATAAAGAACACGACCTAATCACCGACTCCTGCTTTTGGAAAACAATTGCAGGATACCTGTGGCAACAAAATTAGGAAATACTCAATATGGTGGATTATTTGGGTTAAAGTGCACATGAACCCTTCGACAATACTTTCAGTACTGATTCTACATAAAGTAAATAGTTGAATGGTAAAATATTTCTTGATTTGAGTGATGCGTTTCTAAGTTATGAAGGTTTATACTTCCAATATGCTAATGAGTGTGACGTCTATTAAGGCTTAATCAAATATACAAATTCGAACTGGTTCATAGAAACAGTATTTAAAAAGCATCATTATTTTACTCATGGTTTACATGAAAGCTATTTACAATTTTTATTTTCAAAATGGCCAGCATTTAGTATTATTAGTTACAACAAAAACACTCAAATACCTTACCTGACGTCATCATCATTAACATATTGGAAGTATAAACCTTCATAACTTAAAGACGCATCACTCAAATCAAGAAATACTTTACCAATCAACTATTTACTTTATGCAGAACCAGTACTGAATGTATTGTCAAAGGGTTCATTTGCACTTTAATGATTCCTTTCGAAATCTCGAAATACCGCAGCGTTTTCTGATTGCAGACTTACTTAGGCCCCGTCCACACTTATCCGGAAATTTTTGTATCCGCAAATTTTTTTTGGCGGATACGAAAATGTTTGCGTCCACACGCAGCGAATTCGAATCGTTTTCGAATCGTTTTCACTGTCCACACGTATTCGGAAATTTCTTGATCCGCCCTGATGCACGCTAGTGCCTAGTCCCTTTGACGGATAGTTTTTCTTATTGAGCATGCGCAAAATCGTGTGTACATCAGTGTATTCGAAAATTTGCGGATACGACCGTCCACACGTATCCGTATTCGGAGCGTATTCGAAAATTTCCACTCTGGAGACCGTTTTCGAAATTTTCCGGACACGTGTGGACGGGGCCTAACCCTGAGCAACAGAGAACTTGAAGCTGAGGTATTTTATTTAATAATGCATGAATGGAAACTTAGCTTTTTTTTTTTTTTTTTTTTTTTGTATTTTTCAGTAAAAGTTAGTGATCATGAGTTGGACAACTAAAATTCATTTGATAAAAGTTAATTTATATTTTGGAAGAGATTTTCCTGGAAAACATTCTTCGATAGGTCCCTTTTTTTTTCTTTTAAGCCTCGCATTCAATTTTTTAAAAGGGTCGATGGTAATGGAAAGGCTCAAAATTTTCATCTATCTGTGCATACGTTCATCATGGTCAGCCGCGCGATCCGGTTAGGCTTACTATGCGCCTGCGCAAAACCGACCACTGTAACATAATGCATTATCAATGAATAATCCAATCATAATCAAGTATGAAAACATATTATTTTTTATAATTGTTTGTTCGATTCCGTCTTTACACGTCACGGATTATATATCCCAAAGATAAAGTCACTTGAATAGTTGAAAGAACGTTATGACGAAAGGAGTTAAAACGTCTACGCGTATCGTAATACATAGGCTTCACAAATTGCAAAAACCTAAAGCCAATTCTTGAAACTTTTATTTTATTTTTTGCTAATTCATTATCTTGGTCTCTTTCAAAAGCATATTTAGGAAATTTCAGTTTGTATATTCTGAAAATAAGATAATTTTTCTCACGAAAACGCTCTTCAATCACGGAATGCACGCATGCGCATACAGGGGGCTGGGAAAATCTTGATTGTGATATTGTCATTTTTATATAGAAAATAGAAATCCAATAAAATATATTAGAATGAGAATATCAAGGTTGTTTTTTCCTAGCAGTGCTCTTCTTTCAACTCTGGGATTTCAGGTTTGACTCCTGAGCTTGGCATCACATGCGAGTAGAGGTCTAGTGGGTCTCTCTCTTGATTCGAGGGCTTTTTAGGGTCCTCTAGTTTTCTTACTTATGCAAAACCTAACAAGCTATACTCCAACTTGATCTGCGAGTTAGACGTGCCCCTAATAGATCAGGTGGTTTTTATGGCAACTGATAAAATTTAGTGGAAAATGAAGTGTGTGTAGATATTAATCTTTATTCTTCTTCACTGGAAGATTTTTGAAGGTCAGCTGCATGTCTGCTGTTCGCACATGACCACATTTTCATCTTTTTTGTTTTGTTGTTTTTTGTATCTCACTTGGCTTTACCTAACCTTTTACAAATCCTCTCACCAAAAACAAATAATCTTTCAATTGGTTAAGTTCTGTGTAGTATACTTGGAGATTTTTATAACGATTCCCTTTTACTAGAGTTGTAAACAAACGACGTGCGTTTACCTTTAAAACGAGATATTCAATTAAACACTTTCAGTATCATATTTTTCTTCTCGCAAAAAACAAACATGACCACATTTTTATCCTATTCCTGCATTTCACTTTGCCTTTTACAAGCCTTCTAACCAAAAATATGTACACTTTTCATTTATCATGACCAACAATTGTAGATTTTTGTGCTTTTTTTTTTTTTTTTTTTTTGATTCTGAAGAACAATTTGCTTGTCAACGGATGTTTCACGTTAACCGTAAACGAAATTAGAGATTAGGCAGATTAAGATTCCCGCAAATGGCCAACGTGCCCACGTTTTCATCGTTTCCCTACATTTCACTTTACCTTTTGTAAACTTTCTCGACAAAGACAAGTATCCTTTTGTTTATCTACTACTTGGAGACTTTTGCGATTCCTTTTCACTAATTTTAAAGAATTTCTTAATGGTCAACTGACGTTTCTCGTTTGCCGTAAAATTAGAGAAAAGGAATCGCAAAAGTTTCCGAGTAGTAGATAAACAAAAGAATACTTGTCTTTGTCGAGAAGGTTTGCAAAAGGTAAAGTGAAATGTAGGGAAACGATGAAAACGTGTTCACGTTTGCCGTTTGCGGGAATGAAAACGTGAATCTTAATCTGCCTCTTCTTAAACTCTGGTGTCACGTGAAAAAGAGAAGTCACTAAAAACGGGATTTAATCTTTGTATTGTTAGTATATTTAACAAACCTTGTTATGGAAACAAGCTTTTATCTTCTTAAACAATTAAATATTTAACAAGATTATGATGGCGCAACAAATTCTTTCTGCAATTAATGAAATGAAATGAAATAAAATGATGGAACCATCTCCAGCTCCTTAATCTTATGCTATCTTATCTTACCTATCCGGTAGCTAGAACAACGTTTTCTTCCTTCCTACGTACGCAGGCAATCAGCTGCCAATTCAAGACATATTTTGTCCTTCTTTTCCAAAGTGATATGAACAGATAAAATTGACGCTATCCTTGATTGAATGACCAGATGTCCGAATATAATATTGAACTTAAAGTTAAGAACATTTTGAGGTATCTTCAGTTGAAGCTTGACAGTCTTACAGTCTGTAGCGAGAAAAGTACTTCAACTGTGGATCGTAACAGGCAAGGTTAGTACATTTGACATTTTCAATGAAAGATGTAATTTTATTTCTTTCAATATTTAGGAATTATTTCTTTGTAAACAATTTATTAAATATCGTTATGAGGGGCAATAATTGTCACTGCAATATCGAAAAATAGCGTCTTCTCGTTTTGGAGAGGCTATAGTTGAATGAATAAGCGCTGACACTGATTTTACCGACTTTCACAAGTACTTTTAAGGCGCGATTTTCTCTGCAACTTGTCTCGCAACAGCGTTGCGACACGAAATGCATGAACGAGTGTTTACACGGTGCAACGGAGACGCAAACAATTTCTGCAACTTGTCTCGCAACATTTTTCAAATTGCGCTGTAGGCTACACGCTGCAATGCTTCATGCAACTTGTATCGCGCAACGCTGTTGCTGGACAAGTTGCAGAAAAAAATACTCCCTGTAATAGCGTCTTTAGTTTTTTGACATTAGAGGACAAACAAAATATAGGACATCTTTGAAAAATTGTCCCACAGAGCACTACAATGCCAACTGGAACCAGTAGAAATCTCAATTGCTTTTTAATTAATATCGACAACTAAAAGCTTGATGGAATCTTGTAAATAAAACACTTTTATTTAAGTGTCTAGTCGTTCTAGCGTTTCGCACTGAATGGGGACACTTTTCGCTCACACGCACTACCACTACATTTAATATTCTATGCACACAACGCTCAACTCACATGTTGATTTTTAAGGAGGGAGGAAACCAGAGAACCCGGAGAAAACCCTCGTAGAATAAGGGAGAAGAGAACAACACATCAAACAAATTCAATTCACACGTGGCGACTGCAGGGCTCAAACCGCAACCCGACCCGTTGGACTCACAGCGGTGAAAGACGATGCGTTAGCCGGGAACGCCACCCATGCTACCCAGTGTAAGAGTTTATTTCCCTCTTGAAAAGAATTCGCTTTTGATCGAATTTTGGTTTTACAATATTGCTTTCTAATCTTCAATAGGAAAAAAAAAATGAATTGTCTTGATCAAAAGGAAAAGAAAGAGAGAAAAAACAAACAAATTACAAAAACAAAAACAAAAGTTTAAATAAAACAATCGCTTTTATTTTTTCTTCTAGATCATGAACACGAGAAACAGCTGCAGCGATAATTTCAGTCAAGCAATCAAAAGCATCAGCAGAGAATATGTCTTTGCGCCTGTTAGTAACAACGTCAAACTCGTTATATTCACCGCCATGTTCTTGTTTGGAATGTATGGGCTGATTGCGAATTCCCTGATTCTGTACTTCAAGCACAAGCAACACAGAAGAAGACGCTGTGCAATACAAAGAGCACTCACTCGATCGGCCTTGAAAGAATATTTCATCAATAGTCTTGCTTTGTCAGATTTACTTTGCTGTCTTATTAGCCTTCCCTTAGTTACAGCTGAAATGTTCATTGACTTTGTTCACAATGACTGGATTTGTAAAGTCAATCGCTTCCTCAACTTTATTTTCCCAGTTATTACGATTCTGAACCTATTAGTCATCGGAATAGAGAGGTATTTTGCTATTTTTCATCCATTTAAAGTCCTTGCTCGTCACAAAGCTAAGAAAATAGTCATGGGAGCTTGGGTTTTAGGTGTTTTGTTAACGCTTATCCCTATGCCCACATACAAACTGATATATTTTGAGATTGAAGAAAATTCGTACACTTTGATTTGTAAATACGATAATACTCTTCCTCTATACAGATGTTTATTCATTGCTTTTATTACCATTTGTTATATAATACCAAGTATTATTTTAATTTTTGTCAATCTTCGCATTTTAAAGTTTGTACGTCGCAAAAGATGTCGTGTTGCTCCTTTGCAGCAAGTAAAAACCTCGAAGCGAACACCTTCCCAAACCAGTCGCTTCAAGGTTACAAGAATGTTCATGTGGCTAATACTGGCATTTATCATCCCATATTTACTTTTTATCGTATACAATGGATTAGTGATGGTGTTAAGGCCTACGATTTCGTTTACTAGTGATTATTTAGCTAGATATGCGAGTGCTTTTTTTGGATTTTCCAACGGTGCTGTTAGCGCGGCTATTCTCTTTCATAATGAAAAAGACTTGAAAAGAAGGCTAGGAGACATGTTGTGCAACAATTGTAACCAATCGCAAATTTATCCAGATTTCCCAGCTGAGAGTAATCCTTAGCAAACCTCTAGCCGAGTAGATAAATAAATGGCCTATAAAAATTGCTTGTGTTGTTTGAGTTTGCAGTGGGAAGAAATGATTTGTCTTTGGTCTTTTTTTAATTTGTAATTTGAAGGTATTGCTTTTTTTTCAGTCAATAGCATATGTAAGGTAAGTTTTTCACTTGATATTTGTTAGCGTAAAAATTCATGATTAATTACTGCCGGCACGACTACTTTGCTTGAACAAATCAAAGTCTTTAAAAAATTTGGTCAGGTAATGAAAATGCTAGGATACGGTACGGAATTGACGACATTCTCTTGACCAATCACAGATTAGACGAACACTGGTCAGCCAATGAAAATGTTAGGCACGGTACGGAATTGACGACATTCTCTTGACCAATCACAGACCAGGAGAACACTGATCAGCCAGTGAAAATGTTAGGCACGGTACGGAATTGACGACATTCTTTTGACAAATCAAAGACCAGGACAACACTGATCAGCCAGTGAAAGGGACGAGCTACCGGCAATATTCCTTGACCAATTACAGCCCAGGATCGGAGAATCAATTGCTCATAGATTTCATTGTAAATCCGTAATTTCATTTTATATATTGGCTACTTTAAGTGCAATCGCTAAGTTCGGCTAATATCGACGTGAATGGTATCTCCCTTTTCTATCAAAACCATTTTTTCAAAATCTCACAGCGTGATTAAGTTCTATAATGACTTATTTTGAGAATACCTTTTCTTATTCTCTTGATCTATCCCGGTTTTTATCAATGGCATATATAAGCTATTCGAATCATCACTTCGACTCACATTCTCTAGAACAATACTCACACGAAGCTGGCTCAGATCTACAGGGCACAGACCAGCATCACTATGGTAACGCTTGTGTCTAAACTTGGTATGTTCAGTGTTTGTCGCAGAAAGTGCTGGTCCTTGCTCAGAAGCTCGTCTACGATTCAGGTTTGAAATATTAACTATCATATGAGTGTCACTTAGATTGCGTCGATGACCTGGGCGAGATTTTTTAGATTCCTTTAAGCTTCCAGAAGGTGATACATCTACAGAATGGAGTCTTAGTTCTTCGTAGTAGTGCTTCAAACTCGATGAAGGACTGGAAGACGATTCCCCGTTTGATAAAAAAGAATCGGCTCTTTTAGGGTGCTTGAGTTTGTTAAGACTACCTCTCGGTTTACTTACATCCAGCGGGCATCTTTCGGAGCTGTTAAGGGGCTGGTAGAGATCTTCACTATCATCACTGTAGCTTGAACGACGTTTGGGGTCTGTTAAAGCGCGGGAATCCCGAATATGAGTGCCGTTGAAGGAGTTCCCATTATCAATAGCTGAGCTCGGTGTTGAGGGACTCCTCGCTTTGGCATCAAGAGCTTGATATATATTATCACTACCACTCACATTAGTATTTCCGTTCTTAACGTAATTTACAAGAGGCTGATATATACTCTCTCGTTTGATAGTATCCTCTGCTTTATAACACTCGTATTCGTCGTCTAAATTTTCTTTGCCGTTGTAGAAGTTACCTAGTGGTTCTAAAACATGATACAATGGTTCTGACCGTGATAGTCTATCGTTAGACGAAGATTGGAGTACGCCGGGGAAGATATCCTCGGGTCTAGAATACAGTGAAGATTCTCTTTTCGTATCTCCTGTCTCTATTGGTTGACTTTCGAGCACGTGATATATTGGTGGATTGATATTATTTTCACCATTTCTCTCTTGCTTCATTATCCTTCGAAGGGTGTTCGTTAGAACGCCTTCTCTCGCACAGTCGTAAATACATTCACTGGGTCTTACAGTATTTTTAACACAGTCGTTTAACTCGCCTTCTTTTGGTTCTGCGTATATATCACTCGAGACTTCGTCTGGACCAAGAAGCTCGAGATATGAATGAATTGAATCAGGACGATCTTCGGACTTGTCGTCTTGTGGATCTGGAGTAGTTGGTAACGGATGATTGTATGGTTTTCCTAAAGGAGTGTAAAAGAGCAAAGTTAGTTTCATGATGACAGCGCTTTCAAATCACACGCGCGAATACCATCGTTCCCAAGGCCCTTTCCACGGTGGTAGAGGGCTTCGGGAACGAGGTTGACTCGCGAAGCTGTACAACTTGCCGTCATGACAAAGTGGGTTTTGGGGGACGTCAATCAAGGCGTTTCCACGACATTTTACAGAGCTTTTAGGTATGAAGTCACTTGTATGGAAAAACTATTTCCGGGTTTCAAAACGAAAATACTTTTCTTGCTTTTTCTTTATGACAGGATTTACTGTCCAAAGTTTTAATTGTTTATGGCGAAGGTTCAATTATCGAGAACATCTTCGCTTTATTTGGCAGTTTTTGCAAGCAGTTGGACCCGGAAATACGTCACACCTAGCTCTATAGTCACGTGCCCTTGAAAACTTTGTGTTTTCCTACAATGTCATGGCAACACGTTGATTGACGTCCACCAAAACCCTATTTTGTCGCGACTGCAAGTGAAATAGATATATTAATTTTATAAATAATTTATCCTACTTTTTGTGTTCTTGAATGGTTCAGCGTACACGGGTTGAGCCGGAGATTGATCGTTGTCTAGGTCAGCGGCAGTGTTGTTCAGAGCACTAACAGGTGCATACAGGAACTCTTCATCACTGGTCAGCAGTCGTCTTTTATCTACTCCCGGGATGTTTCTTGGTGAGCTTTTGTCTGTAGCTTCAGTAATAAGAAAATAATTTATCAGGATTCACGTATATAGGTTAGTGTGTTCGTATTAGCCGGTGTGGAGTTGAAGAACGAGTTGCATCATGGGGCTGTTTTAGGGGACGCTTTCTTACTCATCTGACGAACGAACGAACGAACGAATGAGCGAACGAACGAACGAACGAAAGAACGAACGAACGAGCGAGCGAGCAAAGGAACGAAAGAACGAACGAAAGAACGAACAAAGGAACGAAAGAACGAAAGAAGGGAGATGGAAGGTGGTGTATTAGCATATTATCCAAATTTAGTCTCGTCAAGACACCTTGTCGTGCTAAAAGTATTGTATCCCACTTGCAGTCATGTGCTGATATATCACTTTAATAACGAATCAATTCAGCCTCAGGTCCCTTGGAGAAGGCTCTGCTGGATGGCAAACAAACAATAAATGTATCCTTCTTAAAAGTATCGTGTATGCGAGGCTAAAAACATGAAAATATAACAGAAATCAGACTTTTTCTCGATGGAAATTGTGGCATTTCTTTTGTATTTCTATGTTAGCATCGCATTCAAAATAATTTTGAGAAGGTACATTGCTTCTTATCTTAAAAGCAAAAGTATCTTTTAAAGGGAAAACATTTTTAGAAAAGGTTTTGGATATGACACTAGTTATCCAGCAAACGTTCTTTGAATAAAGGAAGTCCGAGTTGTTTTGCCATCCAGCAACAGTCACATGATTTTGTCCTACAAATAGCCTAATGCTCCAGAATTTTCAAGCTCATACCTGACAGACATTTGCCTGTTCCTTGTCCTCGCCTGAATGGAAAAAAACTCGTATTACTATAGAGGTTTTGACTTTCCATCTATTCGTTTCCGACACATCTTGTAAAAATAGCAAACCTTTTTCATGTGTATTATATATGTTTACCCTCCCCACCCTCTCCCTCTTCCAAGTAACGTCTGCTGTCTTACCTCGATAAGGATTTCATCTCTAACTCGTATTTTTCCTTTTTCAGCTTAATGCTCTGTGTTCTAGGCCTAAAAGAAACATACATTGAGATATTAGTTGCAAATGTAGTTACATGTAGTTAAAAACAACATGCGTAGTATTTTTTGTCCTGCGTCCCGTCCCGTTCCCTTGTCCCGTCTCCTGTCCCGTCTCCTGTCCCGTCTCCTGTCCCGTCCCCTGTCTCGTCCCCTGTCCCGTCCCTTTGTCCCGTCCCATGTCCCGTCCCCTGTCCCGTCCCCTGTCCCGTCCCCTGTCCCGTCCCCTGTCCCGTCCCCTGTCCCTTCCCCTGTCCCGTCCCCTGTCCCGTCTCCTGTCCCGTCCCTGTCCCGTCCCCTGTCCCGTCCCCTGTCCCGTCCCCTGTCATGTCCCCTGTCCCGTCCCCTGTCATGTCCCCTGTCCCGTCCCCTGTCCCGTCCCGCCCCCTGCCCTGTCACATACCCTGCTGGTAAGTTGTTCTAAATCTCGAATTCCATATCAAAATACTTACCGTTTGCCTTTGACGCAACAGTAAACTATAGTCACGATTGCTACTGAAAGGATTAAAAAGCCACCAACTGCCGCAGAAATCCATATTAACAAGTCTGAAATAATTGGAATAAAATTCAAGAAACGTTTCACTTGGAAACACACACAATAATTTCACAGTAATGATATATAAAAGGGTAAATTTTACACCTTCAAAAGATGAAACAACTTACTGACGTTTCGGACGCTAGTCCTTCGTCGGAGTAAAAGAGTAAGAGGTGGTAGAAAGGAGTGTTTATGTGATAGAATAAGACAAAAGAAACCAATGAGAACAAGGTAGGCAGGGAAACGAAAGAGAAACAATCAAACAGTAATTTCACGCATTTTAACCAAGACACGAGAGAATAGCAAATCACAATCCGGATTTCGCAGTTTCGAATGACAATTAAAGTTACGTTAATCATGGACGTGATGTGACGTGCCGGACCATGACAGCACCGCTAATGAGCATTTCATTGGCTGAGCATTGATTTCACGTGATGTGATTAAAAAATAGCGTCAATTTCGGTTCACTGGTCAAGCACAAAGATTCAATCGCGGCTGAAGGTTCGAATTTGAACAATCTTATGAATCTACTTTGAAGCCCATATTTAAAGCTTTGTGTGATCAGTGAATCGATGTATGGAAGGTGGTGAATGATCTGCTCCACTACCAAAATGGAGAATCTGTGGACCTCGGGGTAGCAAGGTGCACGTGTTCGCGCAATAGACCATTTTTGAATTCCAAATGTTGTCCAAACCAATCCCTACCTTTTTGACCATCATTTACAGACGTCTTCTTGCGACTGTCTTCATTACTTTTCATAGTCGTTCTATCTGTAGTATCCCATCCACCGGCGACTGTAGTCCACGGAGTTGCAGGTTCCGTTACAGTTTGATTATGTATGGTTGTGGTTCGTGTAGTGGTTGATGTTTTTGGTAATATTAATGCAATGCTTGATGAGAAAATTTTGGATGTTGGGGTGGGTTCAATTGTCGTAGTGGAGATAAAGGTATCGGTTGAGTAAATCGTCGATGATAATTCGGGTAGTTTTGTCTGAAGTGTTGTAGACGTTGTTGTCGGTGGTGGTGGTGGTGGTGGTGACTTTGATGTTGGTGTTAATGCTGCTGATACAGTAGATGTTGGTGATTCTTGTACGAGTGTCGATGCACTAGAAATGCTGATAGAACTACTATATATATCACTAGTTGATGTTGGAGATCGTGTCTTGGTCGGCCTTGGTGGAATACTTGACGAAACATTACCTGTTGTCAAAACAAAACCAAATGCTTCAGAAGGCTTCGCGACTCCGCCCAATATCGAATATATTTTCACCCAACTAGCCGTCAATATTTCGTGGTATTGTCGTCTCAAAATCGTAATTAGTTTATAATAAAAAATATAGAATATTATACAAATACCTTTAACCTTAAGATACGTCGCATTTCCAATGACCTCTCCTCCACTATTACGAATGAGGACTTGATATAAACCAGAATCCGAGGTCTTTGTATTCTTTATTATCAAGTTTTTTTCTTTTACAGTCACTCTAGTGCCATTCAGAACAAGTAGCTCTGCATTCTTATACCATATGCATGTAATATTATCATCGTCATCAGGGTCTTCATCAGAATCATCACTATCATTCATGTAAGGACATTTGATTTCTATTCGTTTTCCTGGCCATGTGTTGATTGATGGAGCTAATTGAGTTGAAAATGTCGGAGGAGGATCTACAAAAGAACAGAAAAACGTTTATACCAGACGATTTCGAATAAATGGAGAATGAAATGAAGAAGAGAAGAGAAGAGGAGAGAAGAGAAGAGAAGAGTAGAGAAGAGAGTTCTCAATGTTCTCAAGAGTTCTCAATTATAGCTACATAGTAATTTTATTAATTCAGTGTACCTCTAACTATTAGTTTTGCTTTTGGAGACGTTATAGTTGTAAGGCCTGTAGCAGAGCATTGATAATCTCCCTCGTCTTCCTTGTCGGGTGCATATATTATCAGTTTCTTCGTCATTGATGTAGTATTTTTTAGATATCCATATTTTGAAGAGCCATTCACATTGACCATTTCTGAATCCTTGTACCACCGGACGGTTACTGATGAAAGCACTCTTAAGGCCCATTGGAAAGAAAAAAATAAACAAATGAATACATGAAGTAAAGGTGGTCCTATATTTAGTTTCTTGGAATTGAGTAAAAAAAAAAAAAAAATCCAAGATCTGCCATTGATATAGATAAATTGATTAACCATCAATTATAGATGAATGAAACATGATCTTATAATTAATACATTAAATGCAATTTGACTGAGTAGAAAGGAAGGATGGATGGGTGGAGGGAGGGAGGGAGGGAGGGAAGGATGGAGGGATGGAGGGAGGGAGGGATGGATAGATGGGTGGAGGGAGGGAGGGAGGGAGGGATGGATAGATGGGTGGAGGGAGGGAGGGAGGGATGTATGGAGGGAGGGATGTATGGAGGGAGGGATGTATGGAGGGAGGGAGGGAGGGAGGGAGGGAGGGAGGGAGGGATGGAGGGATGGAGGGATGGATGGAGGGAGGGAGAAAGGGATGAACAGTTTCAATCTATATAACAAGATAAATGTATTAAAAAATATTTTTAAGTATTTCATACATTTTGCCCATAATCTTTCGAAGAACGACATCAGCGATGCACTCGAACACCACCATGGCAAGGCCAGAATCAATAACTTTATTCGTAGGTTCCTTAAGTAACCTGGTATCTTTCATTTTATTGATTTTGCCTTAAAAAAAGAGAGAAAAATGCAATCAAACGACGTTCTTTCACCTTATCTAGATCTTAAAAAGGTTTAAGAATCAGTAATAAAGCAATCAATGCACGTCTTAAAAGCAATTTTCCATTTTGGATCGAGAAATTGAAAAGGCATATTCTTCGAATTGTTTTGACCATGTGTCCATACTAAAACGATCGAAAATGCTGAGCGCATACATTTGAGAAAGTGTTAACGTCCTCCAGAGTGGATACCCTTTGAAAACGGAGGCCTATCGAATTCACACCGGCGGGTCAGTTTTTCAAGAGAATGACATGAGGTCTGGATTGGGAAAACATGTTGCCAAAGGTAAAGAGATCTATTACCTTTGACTAAGAGAATGTAGTTCTTTCGTAGTTCTTGATTTGTGACTGGGTTTTGTGCAATACAAGTGAATTCGTAGGACTTTTGAGGTCCCACCACAGAAAGATCACCATTTTGAGATATAAAAATATTACTTGAATGACCATCTTCAATGACGTTTCCTTTCAGTTTCCAAACGTGTTTTGCTGGTGGAACACTTCTTACTCGTGGTGCTGGCAGAATTATGGATTCGTATTGTTTGCGTTGATAGGTGTTGCTTTGATCTGTGTCGAGGACATCGAAATCTGGGATATGAAAAAGAAATTATCAAACTCATTAATAATTCATGAAGGAAACACAATAGAAACCATGACCATGAAGGAGGTTTTATATCTGATATAGATTCGTCTTCATTTGCGTAAACTTTAACTTGGATTTTCTCTATCAAACTTGGTTCATTTTGTAAAGAATTCAGTACAGAGCAGAGCAGGGAAGGGCAGGGCAGTCCTTCTGTAGATATTATATCATTTACTTACATGCAACCTGTAGTGTAGCCTTGTTACTCAATATTGATCCTATACCATTAATAGCAATACATCTATATACCCCATTATCAGCACGTCTCTGCAGGTTTGTAATAGTGACGCTATTATTAGACGTGAAGTGATTCTTGTTCGAAGGAGACAGAAATGTTGATTCATTGACAAGCCACTTGTATGTTACTACACCTTCAGTGCTTATAGCTGTACAACTGAATGATGCATTTTTTCCTTCAGCTTTGATAATACTTATAGGCTGTAATGTGAATCTTAGTACGTGACCTGGTAAGAAAAAAATATTATTAGTTTAGGGATGTCAAAGTTGTTCCTTCCTTCCTTCCTTCCTCCCTAATTGTTTCCTTCCTTCCTTCCTTCGTTTCCCTCCTTCCTTCCTTCCTTCGTTTCCTTCCTTCCTTCCTAATTGTTTCCTTCCTTCCAATCTTTCTTTCATCACTCATTAATCCATGCATTCATTCATCCTTCCATCTTCCATCGTAAACGAACGCGGCTTTATAATTTCAATAAACGTTTTTGCTTGTTTTTAAAGGACAAGAGTTTTACGATGTACGACTTTGTGGATTAAGGAAAGCTATCGATTCTTAAACTTTGGCCATGGTATGAAGTTAGCAGAACCTTTTGTTTTATTAAGAAATGATTTTGCTATGCAAACTTGCAAACTACTCGATCGGATTGCATCTACCAATGCATAGACTACAAATATCTTTAAAAATAATATTTCCGAGTCATTGTTATTCAATGGTGTAGATACGTCTAAACCAACACCAACGCTAATATTGTTTTTTCATCTCCAAAAATACCGTAACTGATTTCAGATCAAACAAAGGATTGATTAAAAGATTTGATTTGTTTGAAGAATTTTGACATAAGCAAGAACAACACTTCGTCGATCTATTAGTCTATATACTTCCAGGTCGAGCCGGAAAGCAAATTTTAAAAGCAAGTCTTTAATTAAACTAGTTAATTATTTTTACTTTTTGGTGAAAAAAATGGAAAGCCGAAATAGCCGAGTGGAAATAATAATTTTAACGGCAAATCTAAAAAAATACTTCTTCTATACAGTAAAAACCCGCGTATAAGAACCTAGGTTTTTTTAAGTTAACCTAAACAGGTTGTTATAAAAATGGTATTTAGTGTTAAATTAGGCTAACTAGGTTCTTAATTAGGTTCTTAACTTTTGTTCGAGAAATAAAGTAGTATTTTTGAATACTGTAGTCTGGTCGTTAATGCCCAATTACAGTATTCTTGGAGGCTTAGGTAATCAAATGTAATACAGTATACTATTTTAATCTGATTCTGTTATAATAACCATATATAACCAATAATAACCAGTGTTTATAGCATTATTGTGTACAGACTGTGTTATAAATATATTTTTGAAAAGATTGATTCTATTTCTTTCTTCTTTTTTAAAAATAAGAACCTGTTTTAGGATTTTAGCCTAAAATGGTTCTAATGTGAAGGGTGCTTGAAAATGAAATTTTAGCCTAACAGGTTCTTAAATTTTAGGTTCTTATATGCGGGTTTTTACTGTAAATCCAAACAATTTAAAGTTATTCATTAACTTATTCCGACAATTCAAAAATCTTTACTTTGGGAAATATTCCTTATTCGCTTGCTTTCCTGTTACTTTTATTCATTCGTGCGTGAGTTTTTTTTTTCTAATTTTGAAGTTTTTTTAAAAGGTAATCGTTATTTCTGGAAATAATTGGGGTTTGGAGTGGTATAAATATGTTTGTTCGTGTCGATATAATAAATCTTTACTTACTTTGCTGAATCGTTGCTTCTAGGCCAACCAAAAAGATTCCATAAAATGTACTCACTGCTATAAGCAATAGCCGATATCTAATGAGCATGATCTTTGACTGGAAATATCATAGGATAGTTCACCGGGTCCATAACACAAGCCTAAAGGCTTCAACAATGTCGATATGAAATTTGATATTAAAAATAGAGTGACTGACATCAGTGTCTTATGATGGACTACCACGCCCCCATCACTTCTCCATTTGGATCACGCCAGGTCACAATTCTTTTAACAGGGTCTGGAAGGCAGGGGTCCTGATCCCGAATCACGCGCTATTTTTTCCTGAAATCCCGCGTCCCGCGACAATTTTAAGCCACGAACAAATTCAATATATTCAAAGGCGTTTTAATATGTATTTTATTTATTAATGTTTTCACGTTTTTCCCGAAAATCAGCAAGCAAAATCCCACATCCCGGCCGAATATCCCGAATCGTGTAAGATTTTTTTATCCGTTTCCCGGATCGCGCGAATCCCCTTCTATGCCCTGCTTTAAAATAATCAGATTTGTAGCTAGAAAATATTTTTCCCAGTTGGAATACGGGGGCCAAAGCCCTCAATGTTTGATCAGAGTCGATATATTCTGTATTAGTGCGTCGAGAAATTCAGAAAAGGGATTTTATTAACTTGAAAATCTTTAAACTAAAACTTATTCAAAATTTGAATACATCAAATCTCAGGGACAGGTCGTTTAGAAGTGTAGCTGTGTCTCGGTAATAGACTTGGGGGGGCGGGGTGGGGGTTATATTCTGGACAATGTAGCGCTAAGACAGCGTTCTTAATTCAGAGGGGGAGGGGAAGGCTGCATTTTACTTCTAATCTGGATATTTCAAGAGCCCCCATCCCGCTTCCTTCTGCAGAAAACCTGATGGTTCTCCCTTTTGTTTATTTCCCTTGACCTTACGACTCGTACTTTTTTACTGACCCCCTTCCCCTCTTAATGCTTACACAAATTTGTGAGAATTTATTTTAAATGAAAAATAATTACCCCCCCCCCCCCCCCCCACGAATGCAGCATCCAGCCGCAATCAAGACAGGCTATTATTACGTGGTCACAAAAGCGAAAGGAAAGGAAAGGAAAGGAAAGGAAAGGAAAGGAAAGGAAAGGAAAGGAAAGGAAAGGAAAGGAAAGGAAAGGAAAGGAAGGAAAAGAAAGGAAAAGAAAGGAAATGAAAGGAAAAAAAAGGGATTTATAAATAATGCAATATTTATTACTTTATAAATTTTCCTCAACATCTTTCTCGGGGTCATCAAGATTTCCCCTCTCGTACCTCTGTATTGTTTTCACTAGTACAAGGCACAGATGTCTTTGTTCTTTTGTTCATATCTTCCACTTCATCTGCAAATAAAACGTTAAGAGGACCCACCAACCTTGGAATCTTGAACAAATCTTCTTGACGAACCTATGAATACGAAAAATGGGAGCATCATCAATATCTTCCTCAATTTACGAGTTGGATTTTGAGAAGGGAGGAAAACCGGAGAGCCCGGAAAACCCTCGAAGCACGGGAGAGAATGAACAAACAACTCTACTCACATACGAAGTCGAGATCGGCAGGACTCAAACCCGGTGGGTGTGAGCGCTCACACTGCTACGCCACCCGCTAAGCCAAAGCTTAATAGACCCCTTCACAGTTCCCTGCGCCATCTAGAAAGGTAGCCGTGCCTTGAGCCTGTAATGATAGAGACCTTTTTTAACACCTTGGACAATTATTCACATGTCTCTATCATTGCAAGCTCACCGTTCGTCTCGCTTCGATGCAAAGGCACGGCTACCTTTCAAGTTGGCGCAGGGAGCTGTGAATTGGACTACTGATTTCAAACCGGCGATGCCATAATCTCCATTACCGATAGCACTCAAACGTACCTTCATATGATCAAACGCTATTCCAGTGTGCTTGGTGAACTTCTCATTGAACACGGGTATTTTAGGGTATCTCTGGCTGAAGTGGTTCAGCATGGTAAACGTGGCATTCATTTTTATTCCACTGGTGATTGCTTCTGTTGTAGTGCTGTGCTTCTTGTCGATGGCTTCGTCTTTAAGCACGTCTTCAAACGTTGCTTCGTGGATCAGGACACTGGCATTACTCCCTGTATTTAATAAACATGCTACTTTATGTTTTTTTCTATTTTTTATATATTTCTATGAGTGCCAAAATAAGAGGAAAATGAAAGAAAGAACGAGAACAAGAGAAAGGAAAGAATAAGAAAGGAAGGAAGGATAAATAGAAATAAGCAACAAAGAAAGACAAGGTGCATTTTCTTCGTCAATTTAAGGCTTCTGACATAAATGCTTCGCGAAATTTCTTTCGTATTTAAATTTGTATTCCCTCATGAGAATAGTAAGACAATTGGTGCTAATTAACTGAACAAAAGAAAGTGTGCAAGGGAGTCTGGTAGTAGAGGTCAATGACGCCATCGTGCAAACGTCCTATAAAGATGATTATTATTATTACGAAAGCAAAGAACAAATGGAACAAGAACGAACAAACGAATGGACGACGGAGAGATTGATGGATGGACGGATGGACGGATGGATGGACGGACGAATGAATAAATGGATGAATAAGAAGAAGTAGAGTTGTTTGTTCCATCATAAAGGTACAACTACTAAATTTTGACAAAACATTTATCTCTACTTTACTTAACGAGTATTTCCTCACCTGCCTCTATAAGCGCAGGACACGGTCGAGTGTCTCCTGAATATACAACCTTCCATCCATTAGTGTGTTGGAAAACAAGCCCGTATGCTTGTGCACAATGATCCACGGGCACAGCCAAAACCTGTCGATAAAACACAAAAGGTATTTAGGGGTAAATGTGACGTCATAGCCGCCATTTTGGCTGACATGAATGTGAACCAACATGGCGGCCTTTTTTTGTGTCCTTGTGACGTCATAGCCGAACTTGAACAAAATATTTGGTCTTGGTGTCTTGTCATGTCAACCACCATGTACGCCACCAACACTTAGATACCACAAAATAGCACAAATGAAACCAAATACAGCACGGTACCGGTCCAAACATTTTCTTTGTCTATAATGCCATAAACAAAGAATCTGGTATTTTTGGAATGCTGTCTTTCATTCCATTCGTTTCATTGCTAAAATAGATAAAAAACATACCTGATTTGCTTCAATACAATGAAATTCCTGACTTAATTCATGGTCAGCTTTAACTATTTGCGTGCAGTCAATGAACCTGTGAAGTGAATCGCAAACTTAGAAAAGCATTCAAGGGAACACGGAACACACTTGTGAACTTACTAATTTTGAAAAAAAACAACAAAGATCGGTAACTGCAAACTGATCAAGTCGTAAAGAAAAAAGTCAAATATAACTGACGATACTTGATTGCGCTAAAGAAAAGGACTGTCTTTGCCTAAATGGCTGCCTTAGTATGTCTTGAGCCCAGGGTCTACCCGCGCGAAAAACAAAATAAATTACCATGGTAACCCAGGTTATCCATGAATGTTTAGGGCTTCAAAAGAGCATCCTCCTTGATGTTCTCACCTGTAGCGTAGCTCTTCACAGTACAAACTGTATTCTTGTAACCAGAGATTGATCTTCGCTGGACCAATGATTATGATCTCAGTATCATTAATCTGCAAGGGTATATAAAAAATCAACCCCTGAAATAAGCTCTGGGCTGATCTAAGTCAGGGCACGCCTAACTCACAGATTGCACCCTGAAACAACCTCTGGGCTGATCTAAGTTAGGGCATTGGCTAACTCACAGATCTAACCCTGAAACAACCTCTGGGCTGATCTAAGTCAGGGCATGGCTAACTCACAGATCTAACCCTGAAACAACCTCTGGGCTGATCTAAGTCAGGGCACTGCTAACTCACAGATCAAACCCTGAAACAACCTCTGGGCTGATCTAAGTCAGGGCATGGCTAACTCACAGATTGAACCCTGAAACAACCTCTGGGCTGATCTAAGTCAGGGCATGCCTAACTCACAGATTGCACCCTGAAACAACCTCTGGGCTGATCTAAGTCAGGGCATGGCTAACTCACAGATCTAACCCTGAAACAACCTCTGGGCTGATCTAAGTCAGGGCATGGCTAACTCACAGATAGAACCCTCAAACAACCTCTGGGATGATCTAAGTCAGGGCATGGCTAACTCGCAGATAGAACCCTCAAACAACCTCTGAGCTGATCTAAGTCAGGGCATGGCTAACTCACAGATAGAACCCTCAAACAACCTCTGGGCTGATCTAAGTCAGGGCACGGTTAACTCACAGATAGAACCCCCAAACAACCTCTGGGCTGATCTAAGTCAGGGCACAGTTAACTCACAGATAGATCTCTGAAATAACCTCTGGGCCGATCATGTTATCATCAATCATGGGAATGAGAGATTGTGATTGGCTGAGGTCAATGTGTTACTGATTTTGCTCTTTTCTGATTGGCTTAGACTCAGCGTGCCTGCACAGTAATACTTACGTGTTTATGCTTGTCTTTGTAAAGCAGGATGCGCAGTAAACCCTGGAATTAAAAAAAAAATTAACCTTGTTAATAAGTCAGCTATTCATAGATACCAACAAATGTCTGTGTCGTTTCCTAGATAATACCATCACAAATCCGTGGTATTTTAAACTATATGTATTGATTGGTTACAAGCATTCCCAAGAGAGTCAAAAGACAAAAGCATGGTGGCCATTTTGGTGATGTTAACAATTGACGCTAATGAGAAATATTTTGTTAAATGCACCAATGCTTCCCCAAAGGACTGCGATGACACAACGTGCAGTCGAAGAATTGTTCAAATAACACAATCTTTATATTACAGCTGAATTTCGTGAATGATTTGCAATGAGTGTGCAATCGACGAATGCAACAGCATTTAGCAGATGACAAATGAGACTAATATTTGACACCAAAATAAGAGTACAGGAACTAAAAACGCAAAGAATTCTGGTAGTTGTAGTCATATGACGTCACTATGCACTAGTTATCACCTACCAAATGATGGTCTGCATGCATGTGAGAAATGAACACACACTTTAATTGATCAATGATGTCATCCATATCGTTGCCATAGTGACGATAAAGTTGCCCAAGTGTCCCTTCACCACAGTCAAGAAGAAGGGATGATTGACAACTGCAAATAATTTTTAATAATAAAAGTTAATGAAGTATTAAAAATATAATCATACAGCTTCTCATTAATCCCATATAGGTAACTGTCCAATTATTTGCTTAATTGGACAGGTATTGTTGATATGGGATTAATTAGGCAGCTATATAATTAATAGGTAATGGGATTTCATGCTCCCCAATCAAGAAATAATTAGACTCGAAAACATTCCTCTGACTGCCAAATTGGACTCAGCCTACGGCCCCATCCAATTTTGTCAGTCCTCAGAATTTTCCTCGTCCAATTATTTCTTAATTGGACAGCATGGAGTCCTATTACATATACATATTAATAATGATATTTTTCCAAGTGAAGGGGGTTTGGTCATACAGATCCAGTAATTTTTCCTAACTTCTCATTCTTACACCTAATATTTCCAAGAGGTTGTCTGACTAAAAAAATTAGCCATGGATGACATTTTGTTTAGTTGTTTTAAACGACTAATTACCCGTAACTCCATTCATTCCAAGACTGGCTGTGAGAACCTTTTTTGAAATAGGTGTATCTAGAAACCTAATCAAATTATGATGACCAATTTGAATAACTATTGTTCTGGACTAACTAACATGTGAAAATGCTATTGGCTCAATGTGCACACGAGGCTGGTCAGTCCAAAACAATAGTTATTCAAATTTGTTTGCCATATTTTGATTAGGTGTATAACTATTAGTATTCTAATGAATTTGGAATAGACCTGTTTTGAATTCCAAATGACCACTGTGTTTCTTGATTACAGACTCATTTGCACAGGGTTAGCCTCGAGTTTGTGAAGAATATTCACGTGTTCCAGTCAAGGCCCGTCGAGTTTCAAAGTGTTTGTATTGTTGAAGTTGTGCATTCTTTGCTTTACCGTTGGTATTTGTGAATATTTAAACACTGATACCAGGCTAACCCTGTGTAAATAAGTCTGTAATTTGGAATTCGAAACTGGTCTATTGGCTGTCAAAACCAAGAAAGCATTGCAGAAATAAATTTGCTTATTGGTCTTCCTGTGGTATATAATTTAATTGATTGGTCTTCCTGTGGTATTTTCTTAAAAGTCGCATGGACTCATAAGTAAACAAATATGGTGGATGATACAAATAAATGTACACCGCCATCTTTGATATTTACTTGAGCCAATGCTACATGTATTTTTCCCGGAAACCCACGTTCATCAGCACACGTCACTACCACAGGAAGACCAATCAACAAATTCATGTCTGCCTTGCTCAGAACCTATGCAAATCTATAAATCATGAATGACAAGCATGCACATATCCTTACCTTACATTAATCAATGTTGCACTAACATTCCTATATTTAGAAGGCAATGATGCTCCTGTACCTAGGAATATTATCTCAAAGTCTTGTTGCTTCCTGGGTTCACAAACTGTAACATTGCCATCATCTACACATTTATCAAACAAAGAGCTTACTTCTGTTGTTATTGCATTTTCGTCCAATAAAATTTCAGAAACATTTTCTGCAATATCTTTGTCTCTGAGTTTTTGAAGCGAGTATTTTTCTATTTCAGGGTGACAATCATCTTTTCTTGTATCATTTCGTGCTGTATTTTCCTCTGTCACTAAATGGTGTTCAGTTTTCCCAATACTTTGAAGTAATTGAGTAGTTTTTTTCATAATTGTTTTAAAATCAAGAGGATCTTGCATGCCACTTCTGTCATAGCCTTGCTGTTTTAAAGGTCTGAGGTGAAATTTGAGAAAGAATTCTCCAGGCTTGGTGTTGGCTGGCAAAGTGCTTGAATCTATTGTCTGGGGACGTGAAATTACAGAAAAAACATCAGTTAGCACTTGTGGATAATTGTAAAAACATTATTTGCCATTTACTGGGGAAAACAAACAATGCAGTATCAAGCCATGCAAGGATGGAACAATCTGAGTGACACACTTAAACAGTGTTCTAAGAATGATTAGCCATTTTAAATCGAATTTCTTTTAAACCTGTAAACCTAAATAATCTGAACTTTTACATTTTTACATACTAGTAATAATGATGTTGACTTTTCAGTAACGAGCTGGTTTCGATATTGAACAACCTCCAAATTCTCTTTTTACATTTATTTATTGTCAAAATATCTTATTTATCAGGACCTTCTTGAAAATCACATTTATTAGTGATCAGAAGAAGCTTCCTGTTAAAATATGAATTTAAATAAATAAACATATGTTAGTGTCCAAGTTGGAGTAGAGAAAGCTCACTCCATATATGGTATGATCAATTCCATATTTGGTAGTAGTTGATGTAGAAAGAGCTTTCTATCTGTCGTTAGCTGCAGAAATCTCTCTCAAAAATCCGAGAAACCTATTAAACATCGATTGATCTACCCTTTTTGGAAATCAACTCGACTTTTTTACCAAATAAAGTTAGAGTAAATCACAGGGAAATATGACACTCAACGGTTGATATGATAAATTTCAATACTGTAAATATTAAAAAAATATTGAATATTTAAAAAATTAATTAAGAAAAAAAGTTGCCATACCAACATGGACAAGACCTGGACAACCCTGCCGCTTATATGTGGGAGTAGCCCTTGCCCCCTCTATAAACCCGAGCTCTTAATTCTTCAGTGCCCCCCCCCCCCCCTCTCTCCTCAATAATCTAGTATACTTACAGGTGTGTCTGTATAGTGAAGGAGGGGAAACATCCCAGCATAGATAGTATGGAGTTGTGCTTCAATTCTTGCCTGTGATTGGAAAACTATGGCTTTGCTACATGCTTCTTTATTAATAAGTAGATGTTGAGTTGTGCTACCAAATCTACCAAGATACAAAACAGTGATAATTAAAAAATAGGAAAAACATGTGCTAGCACACTAAATGAAAAGATTGTTGTATACTGTCTGTTTACATGACATCAAACTCAAAAACTAGCCGCAGCCATCTTGGAGGCATAGTTTTATTGAAAATGGTGGCTTTTGAACTGAAAAATAATGCATGTTTTGATTAAGAGATACTAGACAATATATACTAGACAAGACAGTGGTTGGTATCAATCTATTAGTCATGATCATTTCAGATTTACTAATATAAGCTGGCATTTACTGCAGCCATTTTAAGAGGCTAAACAAAAGAAAATGTTCTTCTTGAGGAAATGAAATGCCTACTTGTCAAGCTAAAGCATTTCATTGGTCATTTTCTACTACAGCACTGCCATGATAGAGCAGGTTTTGTATGTCTGTGAAAAGCTCAAGGCACCAGCACGGTCGTGACATGGCAAGGCATGTACATGTATGCCAGACCAATCACATTGCATAAGAATTTACTCTCCATCCAATCAAATGCCTAAAACACGGCATGAACTTGTAGCGGACATGGTCAAGCCTTAAAATAAATGTCACTGCCAGACCAAGCTATATTATTTGAGAAAAAAATTTGGTGATTAGAATTCTAGTAAGAAAAGATCATTGTCGCTGTAAGGCACGCATATGACACACACTTTTTCAGTCTCATATGAAAACTGCTCTAACAATCCATAAAGTAAACAGCAGTGCAGTACCTTTGTCTCCACTTTTCATAACGGCAGTCGTTAAAGACATCCATTGGTACAAGATGTACAATCAGACAGGGTTGTACATGTAGCTGACTCCCATCTTGATGTTCTTCTTGGTATTTGACAAAGTGTTCTGATTCCACTAAACTTGTGATATGCTTGATAGAAGGACAGTCGATAATGAAAAACACAGGTCCCTCCTGGTCTGGTTCTTTTACTTGTGCTGCTAGGACCTAATATCATTAACAAACAAAGAATTCATTTCAGCTTTGCATCTAGCAGAGCCTAAAATAACTGACACACGTAATTTGACGACATCTACGTATAAACTTCATAAATGTGATACCTTGACTCCATTCTCAAGGGTAATATCTTCTCCATCTTTAAGCTTCCCAAACAAAGGTCCTTTAGGGACACCTAATTCTTTAGCCTTCTGCACCAGAAACTTCCCTGGTAATGTCGCTAGTTTGCAGATATAACAGGCAATGGATTTGGTTGTAGAAGTGTCAAGTTTAACTCTTTTTGGTAAGTTCTCATTTTGTTCATCCTTAAAAGTGAGACATTTACTTTCTTCTGAAAAAAAAAAAAAGAAAAGAAAATAGAATTCATCCTATGCCATAGAAAATGCAGCAATGACTCAGAATCCATGAAGGAAAGCTGTTGCATGTTTGTTAGGCAAAACTCAGTATCATTCATGTCTAAAATAGATTATACTAAAAGAACATAATTATATTATTCCTCTACATATTTCTCTTCATCATCAATATTGATATCTTTTAGTAATTCGTTATGATAGAAATTTAATTAACTCATACAAAGCAGGTGTTAATTGAAGAATTTTTTATTATTTATATTCACCACCATCACCACCATCATCATCATCATCATCATCACCACCACCACCATCATCATCATCATCATCATCATCATCATCATCATCATCGGTGGCATGGGTGGTGTAGGCTGCTAATGTGTCATCTTTCACCGACGTAAGATCAACAGTCGGGTCACTGGTTTGAGCCCTGCGGTCGCCACATGTGAATTGAGTTTGTTTGATGTGTTGTTCTCTCCTATGCTATGAAGGTTTTCTCCGGGTTCTCTGGTATCCTCCCTCCGTAAAAACCATCATGTGAGTCTCTAAGAAATACAATTTCATCATCATCATCATCATCATCATCATCACCATCACCATCATCACCATCACCATCATCACCATCATCATCACCATCATCATCACCATTGCCATCATCATCATTTTACCTGACAGAAGAACTGGAAAAATTGCCATGTTTTCATCACTATATACAGGAACATCTTGATTTTCATCAGTACCATAGCCAACACAATCAAAATGAAGTTTTTCATGAAATAAAAAGAACCGCGTAGCTCCGATAAACTCTTTGATACTTTCTGGTCCATATAGACCAAGATTTGCTCGGCCATTGTCTCTTAGCGTCATTGCCATTCCAGGTAACCCTCCAATGTATTCCCATGAGATTTGAGTAAAAAATATGTTGTTAAGCTTGCTTAGTCTGAGTTTGTTTTCATTAAAGAGTCTTTGAGTACCTTCTCCACAGTTAAATAAATATCTAAGATAAATTGTCAGAGAAAAATGTTAGAATGGTTCTTAACTCTGTATGAATGAATGAACGAACAAATGAACCAATCAACGGATGGACAAAAAAAGATGGATAAACAGACAAATGAATGAATGACCGAAGGAAGGAAGGAGGAAAGGAAGGAAGGAAGGAAGGAAGGAAGGAAGGAAGGAAGGAAGGAAGGAATAAGTGGCTGAATTGATGAAAGAATGGATGGATGGATGGATGGATGGATGGATGGATGGATGGATGGATGGATGGATGGATGGATGGATGGATGGATGGATGGATGGATGGATGGATGGATGGACGGATGGATAGATGGACGGATGGACGGATGGATAGATGGACGGATGGACGGATGGATAGATGGACGGATGGACGGATGGATAGATGGACGGATGGATGGATGGATGGATGGATGGATGGATGGATGGATGGATGGATGGACAGACGGATGGATGGAAAGATGTACAAATGGATAGATTTTTACAAGTGACGAGTAAAAATGCAAAGCCATATTTAAATGATAACAATGTTTTACAGAAATACTAATTTTAATAAAAATAGTCGATTGAAATTCGAAAGTTTTTTTAACGAACGTGGGCTTCCTGTGTCAGGACACATGCACCGAGTCAATTTTAACAAGAACTTTCTCAATATTCAATGCAGAGGTCTTATGAGGCATTTATACATCAATTTAAAGAATGCTCTACCTTTGAGTGTCAGTGAATATGAGTAGTGAAGGTGTCGTATCGACTGAATCTGTACCAACGACTTGCAAGTGAACCTTTCCGCTTGGCACTGGTTTTTTGCTTGAGGAGGAAGCCATTTTGGATTCTCGTCGTCTTTCTTACAACACGTTGTCCGTTTGTAGCTGTATTAGTTAAGGTAGAGCCATATACTATCAGATTACTTGATCTAAGCTCTGTTTTTTTTTTTAGGTGATGTACAAGTTCAAATGCCTGAATGACTGAGTGGTCACTGTGTGCCACAGGAAACCCACATCAAGTTACTCACTCATCACGCGAAGGTCACTAATCGGACAGACAGACAGATTTTATTTGGAGTATTGCACTGATCATAAACTTGGTTCAAAATACAATATAAACATAAATATATTATAAATAGGTATGTGCATAAATTATGTAATGAGAAGGGGGAGGTTGGGAGGGGTTCCTTGATTTTTGGGTTAATTTTGTTGCTAATTTAGGGGGGTGGGGGGCGGGGGGTGGGGGGTAAGCTACAATCTTGGACAAAAATTTCCCCTTAAAACGACCCCCTCCCCCCCAAAAACAATGTTGTTGCCATGGAGAGAGCACTGCTTTACCTGATTGGACCAACATTGTCCTGGGGGGAGGGGGTACAATGATCCAACAAAATTTTTAAAGGAAAATTGTGCAATTTAAAGATGAAATGAAATTTTCTCAACTCTTTTTATCCAAGATTGTAGTTGTAAATACGGAAGAGAACTTAGTAGAGCTAAATTATATGATCATGCAAGTGTGGTTAAGGTTTATACCATCATTGTTTTCTAAAGAATGGTCCCGGGGGGGGGGGGTACTCCCATATATGGACTATACGGGGATGATCCGCTGAACAGGGTATGTTTTTTCGAGCTTCTTGTCATAAACAGGGTATGCAATTTCACTCAAGTTCCAAGTTCTTCCTGAGCTTCCTGTCATATTCAGGGATTCTACTTTCGTATTGACCAAAACTGGTTATTATGGTCGTAAAAAAACGATACGCGAGATGACATGATAATTGAAACAGTAACTCAGTGCAATAAATTATATCTTTTGCCATAAACAGGGTCTACAAATTTGAGTTTTTTTGTCATAAACAGGGTACCCCTTTCAGAATCCCAGCGGAACACCCCTACCAGTTATAACAGAGATAAGGCGCCAACTGCTTTGGAGACCCCTCAAGTTCTTTTACACTATCAAGCTGGGTGTTTTCATGCACAAGTGCTACTACAACCTAGATTCCAACCAGGAACTGCAGGACCACATCAAAAAGAGAGATGTTGGCTACTCCCTACGTAGTTCCAACCAAATAACATTGCCTCTTTTCCATACAGTCAATCATGGAAAAAAGGCAATAAGGTACCAGGCAGCAAAACTGTGGAACGCGCTCAACAACAATACCAGAGAATCGAGTTGCCCCGTTATTTTCAAACAAAAACTTAAAAAGGACATATCTCAACTAAAGATGTAATAACTCTTTCCAGTCAAAATATTAAATTATGTAATAATTAGCTTAGTAGTAGATAAGATCGAGAGAATGAGAGAGAGAGAGAGAGAGAGAGAGAATGTGTGTGGGTGAGAGTGAGAGGACTAGTATAGCTTAGGACCTAGGATTAGAACACGACCACATCAGCTACGCTGTATATAACTTATCGCGTATAAATAAATATTATTATTATTATTATTATTATTATTATTATTACCCAAATTCTGGCGGAGTACCCCTCCCCCCCGGGAGAATGGTCTAGGGACTAACCTCTAAGGCTTCGGCCAATTATATTCAGCCTAGTGGCGGGTCGGAGGCAAAAGACGTTCCAGCATGTTTTTACACTAAAACAATTCAACTTTTTTTTCTTCTTTAAAGTTGAGATGTAGGTTGGAGGGGAGGAGAGTCAATCACACAAAGGCGCTGTCGGTCACGCTCGATTACGCGCGCTCTCTGCCCAAAGCCTGGACACGAACCTTCCGAAAAACAACAAGATGGCGGACGGTGTCCTTCCTTTCGTCCGTGGGCTCGATTTAACCCACAATAACTTCAAAGTATGAACTCCGATTCTTATTTAAACCCTGTATCTCTAATCTTTAATCATTACTGACTGTATATTTGTGTGTTTAAGGATTTCAATTTCCCCAATCGGGTCGCAGACATGACAAATTTACGATGGCTCAAGTTGAACAAGGCTGGACTGGAGACACTTCCTGAGGAGTTGTCACGTCTCACTAAACTGGTATTTAGTCTTTATTTCTTGATTATACCTCGAAAATCAAAGATTCGTGTAGTTAAATGATGTCGTTTAGCTTAGAAATGGTGATGGAATGAAATGGTTGGAAAGTTTGATATATTTACATCTAGTCCAATATATACTTCGTTTACGTATTTTAAAAATAATTTTAAGTGACCCTCTAGTTATTCATCCATCAACATAACCCTTTTTTTGCTTCAATGATCTGTAGAGTTCAAATTTTTTAACGACATTAATGTACCTTTGTTTTTCACTAACATGAAAACTACTCTATTGCCTTTGAGGCAAGAATGTTTAATCGAATGATGTCAATCAGGGGGTTTCCATCACAACATAGACACATTCAGTCCTGGTATAAGCAATTGATGATCAATGAAAATCAATAGGAATCCTTATATTTTCTATATACCTACTGAATTACTTTGCCGTTGCCATTACCAAAAAGTATCATTCAAATGGCTAGAGCCTAACTAGAAAACTCCCCAGTTTTTTTAGGCTCTTGGCATAATTTACTTAATTGTATTAATTGTGCGAAATAAAACTGAATTGAATTGAATCAATAATCAATTAACGACGGATAATGTAAAAAGATTCTCCCCCTCCCCCTCCCCCCACCCAGTTTCTGAAGAAGCACCTCATAAAAATCAACATGTGAATTGAGTGTTGTGTACATAGAACATTGAATGTATTGTGGTAGTGTGTGTGTGTGTGCGTACAGTAATTTTAAAAAGTATCCCAATTGCAAAAGCCCTAGAAGAACTAAACACTTAAATAAATAGTAGAAGATAATATAGGTAAGCTGTAGTGCTTGGGAACGAGGTTATTCCGGGCGAAAGCCCTTGAATTAAATTCAGAAAAATTAATTTCCGACCTCGCTGGGATTCGAACCCACGACCTTCGGAATTGTACTACCGATGCTCTACCAGCTGAGCTAGAGGTCAGACTGAGAGCAGGCCGGGGTGAAATAGATGGTAGGTCGCGGTAACATACTCTCACTTAAATAAATAATAATACCCTAATAATTAATTTATAAAATTATTAAGTTTTGAATAATTTGTTGTGTTTGTAGGAACATTTGTCAATCAAAGAAAATGAGCTCACTTGTATCCATGGAGGATTATCTTCTTTGAATCAACTTAGGGTGAGTAGTTTAGCTTTGGGCTGTTGCGGCATATACAGTACAAGTACATTGTACATTTATAAGAAGGTTGAAAAAAATGTTAAATCTTAGAGGATTCTAATAGCTGGTAATTATATCCCTAGGTCATCAATGCAAGGAATAACCATTTGATGAACTCAGGCATTCCAGGAGATATTTTCTCTTTGGAGGACTTGCTAACTGTGGTATGTATTCATTAATTTTTTTGATTAACTCAAAAGCCAATTTAGAAACCCCAATAGACCTATCCCGAATTCACTTGACTGACCACGAAACAATGGTTTGAAGTTGAGACTGGACTTGATTATTTTTTTCATCAAGTTCAACCTGGACTTGAAACCATTGTTTCATGACCAGTCAAGTGAATTTCGGGATATGTCTATTTACACCTTACAATTTTTTCTTACAACTGTCATGGACAACATGCTTACAGTTTATTAAGTTTTATAGCTACTGTACCATTTACTGTCATAAGCAAGTTGTAATTTACACAGAGTAATTTGTGTCATCAGCAATGTTGTGCAGGACAGCGGCATATTGTGCAGGACAGGGGAAAAGTTGTACTGTAAATTGGCTTTATACAACAATGATGTCATTTTTCAAATTTTGTTTTTTTCTTGAGTGTATAATGTCCTCAATACACATAAAAACTTGCCTGGTGTGCAGTCTGTGTGCAGTAAAAATATAAGATTTACAGTATAGGAATACTATTAAATGGATTTTTTTTTTTGATTATCAGGATTTTAGTCAAAATGAGCTTAAAGAGGTAAGTTTTAAATTAAGCACGATGTTCAAGAGCAATAGGGAAAGCATATTAAGCATATGATAAGCCTTCAGAGCTATATTATTTCCATGGTTAAATCCCAAGGATCTCCCAGTCTGTTTCAACTTCTCTCTAATCCCTGTAGCTTCAGCTTTGAATATTTTTTATTAAAACAGCTCTTACTGATGGATTAAGGGGATAAAAGCATGCACCTTTTCAGCTCCTTGCAGACCAGCTACTATACAGTATGTACATGTAGCTGAAGGAACAAAATTAAATAAGGCCTTGACCTTGACCTTTATACATGTACTGTATGTATTCATTGATAGTTATGCTTGATTTCCAAAGGTACCACCAGAACTGGAAAATGCAAAAACACTACTTGTCCTGTCATTGGCAAACAACAAGTATGTATTAGGATGAAGGTCAAAACAGTGGTCCAAAATAGGGAACTTATTTTATTGATTTTGGTGATGGGTAAACATTTTCTCAACTCTCTGTTTATGTATTTTTTATTTTCTCTCCAGAATTACATCTATTCCAAACCAGGTATGACTCTTTATTTTATCTTATTTACATTTAAATCTTATTTTACAAGGGTAACATAATTAACCTCTCAGTTATCATACTTATGGCCCTCAAAAACAAAAAGTAAAAACTATAAAACTTGAAAAAATATATATAAAACAATACAATGTAAACATAAACAAACAAAATATAACTAGGTAGAAAATGCATGGACATAATAGAAATTAGTATAATGATAATATTATTATCAAGTGACACATTTACAGTTTTATTATTTAATGTAACCATAATGCCCAGCCAGGTATTTAATTGAATTCGTATTTTAGTTATTTTAGTCTTATCAAATTCCTTTTTTTTTATTTCTTTTTTTATTTCAGTTATTCATCAACCTGACTGACCTGATCTACCTTGATCTGAGTGACAACTGTCTTGGTACTACATTTACTAACTAAGATATTTTTTTAAATTACAGTGTATTAAGAAATAATATATGTTATTTACTGGTCAGGAGGCCCGGATAGGGAGAAATTGTGCCAGAGGTCTTGAATATGCAGACCAAAGCTATTAAAGGCCAAAATTCATTTTCAAGATTGATGGTGCAGTTTTTCCTTCCTTTTTTCTTTCATCCATCTTTCCATAATTCCTTACATCTGTAGCTCTGTCTGTCTATCAGTCTTTTCATTCAATCATCCATCCATCCATCCATCCATCCATCTATCCATCACATCAATCCATCCATCCCATTCATGCATCCTTCCCATCCATTCATTACATTCATTCATCATATCCATCCATCCATTCAACCATCCTTCCACTCATTACATTCATTTATTACATCCATTCATCACATCCATCCATTCAACCATCCATCCTTACGAGATACAACCATCCATCACATCCATCTATCACATCCATCCATCTTATTCATCGCATCCATCTATCCATCTATCCCATCCACACATTTATTCATAATTCTTTTCTCCTAAATCTCTTTCCTCCTTTTTTTAATTAATTCACTCATTCAATTTTTCCTATGTACCACTGCAGCTGTAAACTCTAGAACACAACTTGTCTAGAGTCTTCTTTGAATCCTTGATGTTATTTTTCAGAAACCATTCCTCCACAACTAAGAAGACTGGTGAATCTACAGACATTGGTGAGTACAGAATGCAGTGAATACATTATTCTGTATTAAATTATGAATGACTAACCATATTTATACCGTATTTATACCATATATATATATATATATATGATATTTTGTATAAGCAATGCCCTTGAATAAACGGCACCCCCAAATTAATGTTACAAGCATATGAAACCCAAAAAGTCAATATGGTGTATACCTGTCATATAAATTGATGGGATTTACCACTAAACCTTTACCACTCCAAGAAGGACAAAAGAACCTAACATTAACAGGTTCTGTTGTCCATCTTGAAGTAAAGGTTTTACAACCTAGTACTTGATTAGGCAGCTGATAGATTAACCATCAATAGCTGTCTTCTATTAAAAACTCTGTTCCTATGAAATGTGTTTTTGTCACTCGGTAAAAGATCTATATGTTAAGTGTATGCTACATCAAGTGTATGAGCAGATTAAAAAATCTGCCTCAGTTGGGTTCTCTGCTCCTGTCATGTCTTCCATGTATTTATTGAATGTTTTGCTTTTTTTAGATCTTGAACAATAACCCATTGCTACATGCCCAATTCAGGTAATAAATAATGTTTGACCTACTGTAGAACATTAAATGATCAAACAATAGTAAATACAAAGAAGAATCAGAAAAACACAATTTTACTTGTCTTTGTGCTTAATGTTCATAATATTTTTATTATTTTTATTAAATTGATATGTAATATATACAGTATGAGTGGCAATGTTGCAATGTACAACACAGACACGAATACTGTAGATTACTTATCAAACATCTAGGTTAGTTCCTTTGTGTTTCACTAAAATTTTCAAAATTAAAGTGAATCTGCCCAAGAAAATCCAACTTAAAGTTTATGCAAATGAACAGCATTCTGTATCTGATTTACAGAACTCTTCACAGTCGTGATTTCTGTTGTGTTTTCCTCATGAATTATTAATGAGTTTGATAATGATAGATATCCATATTCACATATTAATTAATTATTTTTTATGTGTTGTTCTCCTTAGGCAACTACCATCCCTCACTCAGCTTCGTACACTGAATCTCAGAAATACACAGGTAAGTTAATGACTGCTTCTTCTTGAAAATGGGGAATCATGGGTAGCGTATGTTATATTACACTCACTTCTCACCTGTGGGGTCTCAGGTTTGATCCCTGGACTGAGCATCATGGGAGTAAAGGGCATCCGATAGTTTGGCCTACGCATAGTTTCACCTAATGAAATGCGTAGGCAAAGCTATCGTAATTCAGAGTAGAGTAGGTCTCAGGGCTGTAACCAGGGGGAGCACAGGGTGCATGTGCATCCCCCCCCCCCCCCCCCCCATAAAAGCTTAAGGTCTGCTCATTTATCTCCTTTTGCTTTAAAATTGCATGTACGAATGTTTTCTGACTAAATGAAGACCACTTTCCATCTGCATATTGTAGCTGCTATAATTTTTTTTTTCTGCAAATCATTGACTGGTGCACCTCCCCTGCAAGATCCCTGGTTACACCCCTGGGTCTCTTCTGAGTTTTTCTGAGGGTTTTCTATTTCCTCCCTCAACAAAACCTAACAAGATATAACTAGCTAAAAACTAGTGGGAGCTGCGTCGGTGTTTCTAATGAAACAGTAATGATGAAAAGGTAAATTATACACCGTGAAAAGATGAAAAAACTTACTGACGTTTCGGACGCTAGTCCTTCGTCGTAGTAAAAGAGCTCTTTTACTCCAACGAAGGACTAGCGTCCGAAACGTCAGTAAGTTTTTTCATCTTTTCACGGTGTATAATTTACCTTTTCATCAAAACCTAACAAGCCTAATTCCAATTTGATTTGTGAGTTAGCCATACTCTAGTTTTACCAGATTTTCCTCTTACCATTGATCCCACATCCTGATGATGGAAGCAATAATTCTGAAAGCTTGATTTTTTTTAGAATTTTTTTTTTTTTTTTTTGATGGAGAAACTTCAAGATTTATCATATATTGAATGTTCATTTTGCAGCGAACTATTACTAACATGCCAAACAAGCTTGAAGCATTAGTAAATCTAACAGGTATGTGTATATCTCTATTATTTCATATCTTATAAGCTCTGATTGATTAGGGACTTTGCTAGTGAAAGAAGGAGCTACCACAAAGGATGCTAACTCCACAAAGCAGTATAAGAAAACAGCATTTGAAAACTACAGATATTTTTCCATGCTCCATTCAGTAATATACCACTTAAGAAGCCTAGCTAAGAACTAGTTTGAGCTGCGTCAGTGTTTCTAATGAAACAGTAATGATAAAAAGGTACATTTTACACCGTGAAAAGATGAAAAAACTTACTGACATTTTGGACGCTAGTCCTTCATCGGAGTATAAGAGCTTAAGAAGCCATCAAGAAATTAGTTGGGTGCTGCTCCTCACACTTCTTTTATGTCTTTGTCGCTTCTTACAATCATGGTGTATCACTGAACAGCCTTTAGCATCAAAAAATCTTAGACTTTATTTCTTATGGAAATTATTTTTTAAATTTTAGATCTTGATTTGTCTTACAATGATTTGCCAAGAGGTAAGTGAATACAACTTGGTGTTGCACAGTTTGTGAATTTTAATCAGAAGGAAATACAGAGAATTCTGATTTAAGGGTTGGCCAAGGCAGTACAAAATAATGAATCTTAGGCACAACAACTTTGTTTCGACAAAGACAATGTTCTTAAGAACAATTCCTTTACTAACAGGGCTGGGGTGGATTGACTTTGACTCTCCACTAAGTTCACGCATTTCCTCAGTGTCAATACAAGATTGTTACAGTGCTAATCAAATGCTCTCGGTTTTTCTTTCCTACATTCTTTTTTTTTTATCTTTCTATATTTTTTTCACGAAAATTGGTCCGTTTGAAACTGAACCAACTGTACCAGTGGCTACGGCCCTGTGGCATGACAAACGAACATGCAACAATTGATTGTTGACAGCCGTTATCCACTAATCAAACTTAAGTTTCTACATGTAAGATAACTATAGTATCACCCAGAACCTACAAGTTGTGCTTTCCATATCCCCAAATGCTTTCAAGAGCTAAAAAATAGCAAGTAAACTTGTCAGCCGTTACTAATCATGTACTTACATATTTTTTTATGAAATGATTTAGTTCCTGAGCCAGTGTACATGATTTCAAGTCTCAAGAGATTGAACCTGAGCAACAACTGCATCACAGAACTTTCTTCCCTCATTGGTGAGTGCATTCATGTACAATGTTGGTGCATGATGTCCACTGTAGTGCAGTTACTTCACATGCTTTTTTGAAAAATATTATGTATTTAAATTGTTGACTTGATTTGCTTAGATTCATGGAGTCAGCTTGAAACCTTAAACTTGTCAAGGAACCAACTGACAGCCCTTCCAGTAAGTTAACAGTATTATTAATTTTTATATGCATTATTTTATTCATTCATTCACTCACTCACTCACTCACTCATCCATTCATTCATTCATTCATTCATTCATTCATTCATTCATTCATCCATTTACTCATTCTCTTTCATTGGTTCATTGTTTCATTCATTTTTTTTACTCAATTTAAATAGGATAAGATCAATATTTGATAACATTAATTTGTCAATTTTTCACATATTGTTACAGTATTAAATGATTATAACATATTTTCTCTATTATTTAAGCCCCGTGGGGGCTATTTTCAGTACTCCTCAAATGGAGACTTAGTAGAATGGGGTTGGAGCTTATCAGAGGCTGAGCTATTGTAGGGCTTATTGAATTTTTGGCATCTCAGAAACAGGGCTCACTAGAAGGGGGTTATTAGAGGCTGGGGGCTTAATAGAAGAAGTACGGTACATGTATGTACATGTAGTACTTCAGTTTGACGTCACTTTGATGTACCTCTGTTAATCTTTTACAGTCTTCACTTTGCAAGTTAGTCAAGTTAAAAAGACTGTTTCTAAATGGTAAGTATTACAGTATATCCAGTGGCAGTGAAGCACTAGTTTTCATCTTCATCAAGGTAGCTCCTTATCAATGGGAACTACAACTGAGCACAGATTACTTCTCTCTCCACCAATTCCCAGTTTCCAAGTAGACCGTGTCTCATTCTCTTGAAATAAGATTCTTTGTTTGAGTCATATCCATATTCATGTGTCCCCATGTGCTACCGTTAAACAAAGAAAAGGTGCTATATGGAATGACATTTAGCTGGAAAGGGAAAATTATTATTCCCAAGCTAAAAAAATGTCTATTAACACCAAAAATACGCTGACTTGAGTTCTAGAAGATGAAATAAGATTGTATTGTAGGATCACGTACAGGGCATTGCATTACTCATCTTCTAATTTGCACATTCAAACAACATGTATATCCACACTGTCCTCTATTAAATAGTGAGAATGGATTGCATTTGACCTTTAAACTTTGCAGTGCAAAATTGACGACATACAATCAGAGTGAGCAATTTCTCTTCTGATCCCTTCAGCATGCTTGGCCATGACATCACCACTGTTATGGCAGTCACTGTTCTTTTGTTAGTTTTTAAAGACACAATATGATAAGATTTTCATGGTTGTACCATCCGCAGGGAATAAGATCAACTTTGAAGGTTTACCAACTGGAATCGGAAAGCTGTACAACTTGGTATGTTTAAGGGTCAAGTAAAGAAGTGAGGGGAAAATGGAAAAAAATGATTTTGTGTATACACCAAATCTAAATATATTGCATTTTAATGCCATTAACTACCACTACCAGAATCCCTTGCACACTTTCTTTTGTTCGGTTGATTAGCACCAATTGTTTTTTATTCTTCGTTTTCAATAGACGTCATAGCCGCCATGTTGGAAGAATTTGACAAAAGATTTTTCAATGAATTCTTTTGTTATATCTTCCAACATGGCGGACATCCCTTTTGTTATTGTGCTCTCTTGGGATTGATTGCAAACCAAGAATTCTCATATGGAAATACAAAATTAATTTCAGTAAGAAAGAAAATTCGAGAAGCATTTTGGTAGTAGTAGTAAAATGATGCCATTATGCAAACGGCCTATTTAAAAAAGTATTGTTTGTGGACTGAATAGCCTCATGTTCACATGAAAACACATAAGCGTTTTCACATACATGAAAGGCTTGTCAGTCCAGAACAATAGTTTACTCAAATTGGTCGGAGCGTTTGTTATGCAGTGAATAAGAATATTTTAAGAACTTTGCTTTATACAGTCACGTCACTTTTTTAATTAGGAGTTCTTCATGGCTGCATACAACCAACTAGAGTGTATACCAGAAGGACTTTGCAGGTAAAACAAATGCTGATTACGGATGATCATCATGTCGGTCATTGTACATGCATGTTGTGAATGATCTTCAGTCCAGCTGTTCATTGGTCAATTCACCTTTTCAGCGCTAGCTTGGATTGTGTTACGGTCACCAAAAAGTTCGGAGCAACATCGTTCTCAGATTCCCATTTAGATTCATTGATTTTAAAGAGAAAATTTAGGTAGATTTCTTTAGTTATCTCTGTTAACAGCAGTAAGAAGAGCTTCAATCAAGTTAGAAAAATGAATTTTTACTTGTATTTAGAGAACTAAGTAAACAAACCAAGTAAATAGTTCATTTAGAGTCAGTACATTTGTACGGAAATCCGAGAACAATGTCCGAACTTCTTGGTGACCGTAACACAATTCAAAACAATTTATACCACATGACGGCTTGCGCCGAAGAGGTGAATTGGACAGTTTATTTATGGAACATTTCATCGATAGTTGATAGTTGGTTGTTTAGTTGACCAGTTGTCTGACCAGTTGTGTCAGCTCTCACCAATGTGATCCGGGTTCGAGTCCTGGACGTCGTACAGTATGTGAGCAGAGTTGTTTGTTGGTTCTCAATTGTTTTTATCCCAAAAGGTGCATCAAGCTTAAGAAGCTTATTCTTCATTCCAATCGTCTCTTTACTCTGCCAGAAGGCATTCACTTCCTCACCAACTTAGAGGTTTGTATTTGTCTCAAGTTAATGTAATTTCATGTATTTTTGACTAAATGGGTGTTTCCTCCATGTGTTAAGTCTAACATAACCCCTCCCCCCCCCCCCCCCCCGTGATCAAATCACCACAGCCACATAATCTAGCTTCAGTACAAACTGTACCATATAAGACATCATTGATGAACTAAAGATGTTTGCGCCCAACCTAGACCAAAATGCACCATGTTCACTATCTTAGGAGAGGCCTTTGTAAGGGTCAAGAAAATCTTTTAACATTACATTTCATTTCCAAAGGAGAACATTTTGATTGTTTTTTTTCTACGACATGACTGCCATGAATACAGTACCACTCAAAGTAGTATATGTCAATAGATACACCTATTTCAATAAACGTTGTCATCGCTAAAGGCGATAGGCGATATGTCATTCCGACATGGAAATGGTTTCGTTGAATACAAAGAACATTGAATCAGTCTCAACACTAAGGTCCGTGTTCTTGACGAGAATAAGAAGCTTAAATGCAAGTCATTCCAGCTATTCTTGGATCTTGGAATGACCTTTCTCCTAATGCTTTTCGCCTATCGCCTTTGGGGATGACAACGTTTTTGAAATAGGTGTATACGACTAATGCCATGTTGTTTTCTTTAGAATCTTGACGTTCGTTACAACCCTGAGCTAGAGATGCCTCCCAAACCTGTGGCAGATGATGATGGTGCTGATTCAGCATTTTACAACATCGACTTCTCACTTCAGACCCAACTGAGGATTGCAACTGGTGCTCCACCCCCACCCCCTCCTGGTTAGTGCAGGACACTTAATGGACCACCTCGACGATACGGCGGCCGTCTTGAATCGTAAGGCATTGTGGGTCGCCCAGGAAGGGGGGGGGACAAAACAAAGATGCTGAAAGGACGACCACACGATCTTTGAAAAATTTCCTCAGTCGTGGAACTGTTCATCTTTTTAAATTTATCTCTTGTCAAATTGTCTTGTTGTGAATCGACGTCATTATTGTAACAAAGCTTTGTCTATTTGCCCCCTGGATGCCCCACAATGCCTTGTGATTCAAGATGGCCGCTGCATCATCGAAGTAGTCTATAGAATAACAATTCAAAGGCAAGTTTGGAGTTTAGCATTCGATGCATACCGCTGTTTTTGAAGACCACAGACTCATTTACACAGGCCTAGCTTCATTTATTACTCAGATATTCACAGACACCATTAAAAGTATGTGGGAATTTCAAAACAGGAATTGTTCAACGTACACATTTCCTACATTACAGTGGACTTTTGCGAAGCTGCGAGGCTAAGACTGTGCAGATGAGTCTTTAGTCATAAAATACAGTGGTATTTAACGAATGAGAAAAGGGACTGACTATTTGCATACAGGCTTAAGATCATGCGCAGACGTTTTTCACTCGTGCTTTTTCATTCAGGAGCAAGAACTGTTTAACAATGTGAATCTGAAATTGCTACAGATTTGCTTTAATAAGGTGTGATTTTTTTATCTTTTTTTCTACAGCCCACAAAGATGCATACGCACGTAAGGTACGACCATCTTTCTAATCATGATATGTTGAAAAGCTTGTAGGTTTGAAGGTATTAAGTTACAAGCAAAATTATATTTTCTTTCTGCCACTTTCTTTTTGGAAGAAAAAGCGGCAAAACGGATAATAATCGAGCATTTTGCCATTTTGCTTGTACGAATTTCAAAATTTTGTTTTTTGTTGTTTTTTTTCGAATTTCGAGCTCTGCAGGTTAAAAAACGATAATGAAAACTGTGACTTTTATCTTTAACATCTTCATCGTAAAACCACTTAATGTTGAGGGAGGTGCAATCCTTTTTTTCTGGGTTTCACTTGACGTCTTCATCTGAATTTCGTTAATGTGGAATCCATCTCTATTTTAGTTGCGCATGCGTGGAAGAAGATATCAAAGCCAATCTGATAAGTCTGAAAGTCTCAAGGTAAGCTAGTCACTTGCATGCTATCGAGTGATGTGATTGAAGTGATGTAAAAAGACAATTTAACACCGCCGGTACGATTAGCTGCCATTTAGAGTAATCCAGTACCGCTCGGAAGCTGGATTTTCATTGCTCCCTAAGTACAGTACCGCTTTTGTAAGGTTAGGTTTAGTGCTATTGTTTGGAAAACCAATCTATTGTTTTTTAATCCAATCATGCAACTCTTTCCGAGCGGTACGGGCTCGCTCGCCATTTACAGTCGTAAGCAAGTCATACTGCCATTTCACAGCATGTTGCACGCGACGGCTGTGAGGAGGAATCGTATCTTGTGAATTAAATCGGCCTTATTAAGGCATGGTAGATGGGAAGTGGCTGCTTGGTCCAGAAAAGAACACTCAAAAAGTCCTAACAATGATTTATTTAGTAATTGAGAAAAGGGATGAAGAGTTTAAAACAGATGTCTTAATTACATTTTGTACTGTGCTATTCAAAAAAAATTCTTAGAGTTCATACGAAAATATCGTAGCTATGTCTTATTCCATTCATCGTTCATTTTATCGCTTTTTATAATGTTAGTGTCATAGATTACTTCCGCATATTTGAATGAATTTGAACTGTCATAAACAACATGTTGTTTTTAATTTTTTCACCCACAAAAATCATCTTCATTGGTTTTTCGCATTCAGAGACATGAATCATCCAGGAAAACGTCTAAGGTCAGTTGCGCAAATCGCACTCCACCAAAACGTTCAATCCTACGTACCTGATGCTCGATGCTTGCGGGATTTTCGTTCTTGTACGTGTGTTCCCATACTTATTCACATAGAGAGCTCCGATATCTATAACTCACCATTCGCATTTCCATTGAATTTGTTAAGAATAATATTATATCTTAGAAAGATTTTCGTTCTTGTACGTGTGTTCCCATACTTATCCACATAAAAAGCTCCGATATCTAGAACTAACCATTCGCATTTCAATTGAATTTGTTCAAAATGATCTTATATCTTGTGGAAATTCTTCGCTCCTACGTGTCGTACGCATTCCAATCAGCCGTTAACCAAGAGCCTATTACATTCTAACTTGTACGTCAACGGTATGTTCGTTTGTAATGGGCAGTTATCGTAACATCAGTTCGCTCGTGTTGGTTTTGAGCTTAAGTATGTAATATAGTCTCCAGTTGTATCCAAACGGAGATTTAACAAATGGCAATAAGCAGATAAATCTCTATTTCCATAATAATTGCATAGAAATGAGCATGTTGTGTTAAACAGAATGAAAATTAACCTTAATCATCGATGCTACTTGGTTTTTCATAACGTCACGTCATGTTCAAAGTCTTTGTCTTAACGTCTTGTATGTTTTTAATAACGTCACGTCACGTTTGCTTTTTTAAAATTGACGTCTTTACCTTGGGTATAATGTTTTCCTATTTCATTTCGTTTTCCCGTGTCATTCTCTTGAGAATAAGATTCTTTGTCTGAGTTGTATATCCATATTCATGTGTCTTCTCATGCGCAACCGTCAAACAAAGAAATGAAACTCTAGAGAACAACACGTGGTCTGAAATGGTAAAGTATTACGCCTAAGGAAAGGAGGTTTATTCTGAATCGAATCAAGGCTCGTGCAAGATTTTTAATGATGAATTTATGTCATGTTTGACTTCAGGGTATGGTAGAAGACGCAGAAGAAAAGAAAGCAACCGGAAGGAATAGAAAGCTAAGTAAAAAGGTAAGATAGCCTCAAGTGCTTACCATTTCTAAAAAATCTTAGAAAAAATATTCAGCTTTGGCCGCTGTATCATAAAATGGCACAATGACAACAGCGCTAAGCCCAATGATCTAATTAGAATTTAGAAGGCGATTTTTAAGAAGGAAGGACAAACAGGAGTAGTTGGAGGAAAACCCTTGAAAGGCAGTCTTGATTCATCTCCACTTTCTGTATTTTATTATTCCTCTTCGCATTCATAGTCATTCACACTAGTTTTTAGCTGGTTATCTCTTCATTCATAGTCAGGGGTGTTTAGTCAAATATCGTAAACTTTTCTCGTTTGTTAATGGGGGAATTTTGGCGGGAATTTTCGCGCCAAAACGCGTGTGCACGCCCTCCAGCTCTGGTACTATTTGCAGTTGGAATTCACTCTTCAATTTATTAATACTTTTCTTCATAGGTTTGCTTTTTTCCTTTCCTTTTCTCCTTTTCTTTTCTTTTTTTTTCTTTTTTTCTTTTTCTTTTTTTTTTTTTTTTTTTTTTTTTTTTTTTTTTTTTTTTTTTTTTTCACACCTTGAGTCTTATGTATAAGATTTATTGGATTTATTCAATTTATTTAATTGTCTTTTCAGCAAGAAAATGCTGAGGGTACAGAGGAGAAGTCTCTGAAGTAAGTCGATATTCTTGGTTTGTTGGAGTATGGGAATACACCTCTTTGCCTCGGGCGTAATGTTTTCTCATTTCAGACCACGTGTCATTCTCTAGAGTATCATTTCTTTGTTCAACGGTCGCGCTTTAAAAGATCTTATTCTCAAGGGAATGATACGTAGTCTGTAATGGGAAAACATATTGCCTTTTAGTACCTACCACGATTATTACAGATTGTACCAACCTCTTGCTAACAACCTTTACTTGCCACATTGAACGGAACACGCAAGAAGCTATTTTATTTGTTTTAGATATAGAAAGAAAAAATATACAATGAATTACACCTAATGAAATAGATAGATAGAACGACGATTATAGAATACAATAGACCTTCTGATTAAATTACTTCAACTCAGTGCTATGTAGGTGTTCCCGATGCTCCATGGATATGAGCCGTACTCACGCGGTGGCCATGTTTATTCTCATAAATATAAAAACCTGTGTTTAACCCGCATAATCTCGTCCTGAAGTACTTGAATGCGAGGCTATGTTGGGAAAATCTATTATTCTAGTCAACATGGCTGCCGCATGAGCAAAGTCTAATTTTTTCTAGAGGTACAGTTTTGAGCCAATCAAAGCACGCACACCTATTTTAACGGACAGTCATGATAATGTAATCATCTTTGTCTCAAAAGGGGACGCAAGTGGAACGAAGGATTAGTAAAACCAAACCTTGACTATCATGACTTCTTTGATGATCACACCGGTCAGGAGCCTGGTAAGGAGTTTGTTAACTATCACACAGTTAGCCCAATCCTTTTATTTTTTGCTACAATGCTTATATACCTGGATTGAAATATTTTAGAGATATGAAATTTTTTCTATATGAGCTTTCAAGCTATGCTAATCATGCGTTTATAGAACTGCTTTTCGCTTTCTTTTGGTGATCTTTCTTTGTATCCGTAAGACGTATCACCGTTGACGAAACTAGACGTCATATAACCCTACCTCCCTTACAGGACATATTTCCTAACAAATCCCTCTAAAAAATACTTAATTTGATATTTAGTGTCACTTCTCGCATATTTTACATCCTGAGCAGCTTGAAAACTTTGTCCTCTTGCTAATTTGAAGTCCGCCTTTAAGAAGGTAGGGTCGTGTCACCTCTTTAGAAACATTTTAAGTCATTTTTGGTGCATTTTTTATATTTCTTACAGGACTAACTGTATGGCAGATAGAAAATTTCGTTCCTACACATGTCGATGAAGGTAATAAATCAGCATGGTAAATGGAGCAATCTGATTGGTTATCCTGAGCGGCCGAAATCCGCAAGTCTGAACAAGCCATCCAATAGAACTCTTAACTTGGGCGTAATGTTTATCCCTTTTTTAGATCGTGTCATTAATTCCCTAGAGTATCATTTCTTTGTTTAACGGTTGTACATGAGAAGACACATGAATATGGATACAACTCAAACAAAGAATGTTATTCTCAAGAGAATGACACGTGGTCTGAAAATGGGAAAACATTACGCCCAAGGTATAGAGGTCATTTTAAGGTTCAACACTCTTGACAAAGACAATTGGAACGTGTCATTGAGATTGAATGAGAAAATGATCTTATTACATCTAAAAACTTTATTTTTTTCTTTGCTGACAGCATTTTATGGAAAGTTTTATGAAGCGGATTGTTATATTGTTTTGAAGGTAACGTCGTAAATTCAAATATTTACATTCAATTGTTATCTTTTTTCATTTGTTTTTCTCCTTTTTCACACGCACTACCACTACATTCTATATTTACAACACGCAGCACTTAACTCACATGTTATTCTCTATGAGGAAAACCAGAGGGCCTGGAGAAAAACCCTCGTGGCAAGGGAGAGAACAACACAGCAAACAAACTCAATTCAAATGTGAATTTTTATGGAGGGAGGAAAACCAGAGGACCTGGAGAAAAAACCTCGTGGCAAGGGAGAGAACAACACAGCAAACAAACACAATTCACATTCATCCTAGGCGTAAACTACTAAGTTCCGAGGCTCAGTACTAGACTTCATTTAATCTAATACTGTTTTTTCCCCAGACTGATTATGACGACACAGATCAGTTGTACTGGCAAATCTACTACTGGATTGGTAAAGATTCCTCGGTAAGTCAAACAAGTAGACATGAATTTTGTCGGTTAAAAACTCCTTTAAGCTTCTTATTTTTACTTTATTTGTTCATATTAGCTGGATAAGAAGGCCTGTTCAGCTATTCATTCAGTCAACTTGAGGAACTTCCTCGGAGCTGAAACACGCTCAATCGTAAGTATAAAAGTTGCTGTCATCATAGTTGGTTAATAGAGAGGTTAAGATTTTCGTTTACGGCAAACGTGAAACGTCAGTTGACCATTAAAAAGTTCTTTAAAATTAGTGTAAAGGAATCGCAAAGATCTCCAAGTAGAGCGACCACAGTAAATCCGTGAAACTTTAGTAATACTAAATAGCACAATGTCATGCAAATTCCATTGTTTTCTATTGTTTAACTAGCACTATTTTGTACTATTTAGTAATTAGTGTTTCACGGATTTACTGTGGTCACTCTAGTAGATAAACAAAAGAATACTTGTCTTTGTCGAGAAGATTTGCAAAAGGCAAAGTGAAATGTAGGGAAACGATGAAAACGTGGTAACGTTTGCCGTTTGCGGGAAGGAAAAACGAGAATCTTAATCTGCCTAATATAACCCTCTTTTATCCCTCCTCCTCCTCCAGTCCTGAACATGCTAAACAGCTATTAGGGAAAGTGTAAGTGTTGTATTTTAAGAAATAAATAGGGAAGTAATAGTAGTTAAGTGTCACTGATGTTTATAATCGAGAAGAATATGACACTAGAGGAGATCGTTTGCGCTTGCGTGGCTTTCAGTGTGTTGTCTAAGGACTTAGAAGAGTTTGTATAGGAAATTGCACGATCTCGAGTACAATTCGGAATTTATAGGTACGAGGGATGCTTTGAAAGTTTTCAAAATTGGACGAGCCTTTAGGCGAGAGCTTTCAGAACATCAAGAGTGTTTATAAATTCCAAATTGTACGAGAAGATTGTGCGATTTTTTGTTTATAATACACTCAACAAAATTGAGCAACTTAATTGGGACTCTACAGAGTACAATTTGGAATTTAATTGTACTCCTCTTTTCCACTCAGAAAGACAAGATTTTGCTATTGGTGTGTGTAGAATTTGTCATGAAAACAGTTATCGTGGTGTGACAGTTATGTGTCACACACGTTGAGGAGGATACTCTGATGTGTTGTAATAAAACTTTTATACCATTCTTGTGTCGTGACATTTTTTCCAGCGAGAAGAACAAGGAGATGAATCAGATGAATTTCTTGAGCTCTTCGATAACGATATTTCTTATATTGAAGGTAAGCACGCCATTTCCTTGAGTAAGCTTGTTCTTTAAGTCATAATGAATGTATCGGGTTCAAATGATAATAAGATGACACGCATGTATCTTATTTATTCATGTTTTTGCTTTGTAGGTGGAACAGCAAGTGGATTTTATAGTGTCGAGGATCCTGTAAGTATGACTTTTCTTGTTTTTCTTGATTTTCCTTTCTTTCCCTTTTTTGTCATTCTTTGTTTTTCTTTTGTTTTTTATTTCTATGTATTTATTTTTGTTGTTGTTTGTTTTGTTTTTTTTGTTTTTTTGTTTTTCCTTTATTATTTTCCTTCCTTACTTCCTTGCTTCCTTGCTTCCTTGCTTCCTTCCTTCCTTCCTTACTTCCTTCCTTCCTCCCTCCCTCCCTTCCTCCCTCCCTCCCTTCCTTCCTTGCTTCCTTGCTTCCTTCCTTCCTCCCTTCCTTCCTCCCTTCCTCCCTTCCTTCCTTCCTTCCTTCCTTCCTTCCTTCCTTCCTCCCTTCCTTCCTTCCTTCCTTCCTTCCTTCCTTCCATCCTACCTACCTACCTACCTAGCTGCCTACCTATCTACTCTAACGCTAAAATATATAAACGTTCATTTTACAGTACAGTGTTATATATTGTTATTCATTGATCTTTTTGCCACAGACCTATGTAACAAGGCTTTTCCGAGTATTGCCAGGATCACGAGTTTTACTCGAACCAGTAAGCAGCATCTTACAACACGAGGGGGAAACGTTTGCGCATGCGCCTCAGACCACTGGCAATTCTAGGACATCTTGTATTATAGCCAGTTGTCTGGGACGCATGCTCAGTCGAATACCGCTGTGTTCCTTGATTACAGACTCATTTAATCAAGATTTCACAAACGCCAACAGTAAAATATAGAATGCATGACAAACACTTTGAAATTCCAAGGACCTTCACTCGAATGCATGAATATTGTACAAAAAATAGAACCTACCCTCGAACAACAAGGAACTGACAACTTGAGCATTACATCCATAACACAAAGACGTTGGCTAATTCACATTCAGCACAGTCAATCGGATCATGAGGGCAGTTTTGGCCCTATAGTGGCCTCCTTAAAGTAGGGCTATTTTGGCACTACCGGTAGGGGCCATTTTTTTAAGCTCTGATTTTGGGACTGTTTTAGCCCCTTCTATGGGTTTTTTCCCTGATTTGGCCTAGTTGAGGAGGCCAAAACAGTACTGATAGACCCATACCAAAATGGCTTCTGTGGGGCCAAAATGGCATTGTTCTATTTTGGCCCTAGCCTGGGCTAAAATAGCACTAATTTGAAAAAGCCAAAATGGCGCTCTGGGGCCAAATTGGTCCTCTCAAATTTACTGTGAGTATAAGAGCATGCGCAGACGTTTTTCTTTTGTCTTTCTTACTTTTTTTGGTATAAAAGCTTACCAATGTTTTCCTATGCATCTCTGCTTCAGGTTTCGCCCGTGGCAAACTCATTAGACCCCAATTTCACCTTCGTTCTTGATGCAGGTCTTAAGATATTCATCTGGTCAGGTCCAAAAGTAAGTGTCAATCAAAACCTACGATACTAGTCATTTGTTGTGGTGAAAGAAGAGAGATTTGTTATTTTCTTCTGAATGTAAACGGTTGTGATAAACTTTTTTTTTCAGGCAAAAGCCACGACCAAGACTAAAGCAAGGTATTGAACGCATGTCCGGCAATGCAAACAGGCATGCAGACAAACAGACTGAGAGAGACAAACACGGACACACTGCAGGAAGACAGACAGAAGATACAGTACAGACAGAAGATACAGTACAGACAGAAGACACAGTACAGACAGACAGTAACAGTACAGAGACAGCCAGACAGACGGATACATTCGTTCAAGTAAAGCAGACAGACTAGAGACAGTGACTGACAGGAAGACAGACAGACAGATACGATACAGACAGACAGTAAAAGTGAAGAAACAGACATACAGTACAGTACAGTAAAGACAGTTACAGATAGACAGAGACAGAGTGACTAACAGGCGTACACTCAGGCAGCATTTTATTTTTCTATCAACACCAAAAAATGGCTACTTAAATCGTATTTGATTTTATCTTTTCGTGTAAAGTCTTCATTTTAATATGAACACTTTATGAGTACCTCTAATTACATGGTGCATTTTTCAGATTATTTTCAGAGAAAACCAATAAAAACGAACGCAAAAACAAGGCTGAGATTATCATGTGTCAAACGGTTAGTGATAATGTGATGATGATAATTATTATTATCTATTCGCTGTTAGTATTGATGATGATGATGATGATTGTGATAAGGGTGATGGTGATGGCGATGATGGTGATGATGGCGATGATGGTGATGATGGTGATGATGGTGATGATGGTGATGATAATGATGATGGTGATGATGATGGTGATGGCGATGATGGTGATGATGATGATGATGATGATTTTCAATCTTTATTTTAAACTAATTAAAAAAATTCCCGTCTTCATTTGTTTCAGGCTGATGAACCCAAAGAGTTCTGGGAATTACTGGGTGGACACCCATCAGAAGGACGCATAACGGTGTGTTACCTCAGAAGCTTAAAGATATTGACTGGGGCCCATGTAGTTCCCCTAATTTCCCTTATCATAAACTTTAAGTTGGATTTTCTTGGGCAGATTCACTTTTTTCTTGAAAATTTTAGTGAAACACAAAGGAACTAACCTACACGTTTGTTAAGCAATATACAATATTCGTGTCCGTGTTGTATACGATATATCAACTCGAGGCGTACCACTCATACTGTATATATTACTTACTGTACAAAGATATAAGCGGCCGATTTATATTCCTTAAATATAAACTTGATTTTTATTCTCCATGTTTGGTAGGTCAAGCAAGAGTACAAAGAGCCGCCTCCCTCGCCAATCCTGTATAAGATGGCCCTTGGTCTTGGTTATCTAGAACTACCACAAGGTACAGGCTAAATCTTCTCTAGAACCGTACAAAACAAACCCTCAACAGCAGGGCATTGCTTACTATCAATCACGTGACTTTTTGGAGTTGACTGGGGGGCAAACAAGCGGTTGACTGGGGTCAAAACATATCAAAATAAGTCCTCAAACTATTGTATCTGACTATTTTCACGACATCAAACCAGAAAACAAGAGATCAAAACAACCTCCAGGATTCTGCAAGCCAACAAAAAAGAGCTATTACCGGAAGTGACGTCTATTGATAGCAACCTATTTGTAGAGCACATGCAGCAAAACCATGAAATAAAAACAAAAGTTGATACTGACTAAATGATGGGTTGCAAGCATTCCCAAGAGAGTCAAAAGACAAAAACATGGCGGCCATTGTGGTACCGTTATCAACGGTGGCTAATGAGAAATCTTTTGTTGAATGGTACCAACATGGCCGTGATGACGTAACGTGCAATCGAAGAATAGTACTATTTAGTGAGTAATAGTTGCTATCTCTCAACCAAAACATTCATCACCAAAAAAAACAAATAGTCTCTTGTGTATTTGTCTTTTTATTATCTCAAATATTTTATATTAATGTATGTTATATATCATAGTTTTGATCTCCTTTTTACAGTTGATATTCCTGGGGGAAAACTAGTACAGAAGCTTATGGACACCAAGAATGTATATATCATGGATTGCTTCACTGAAATATTCGTATGGTATGTAGATAGAGATTACTTCATGGAAAGTGCACACATACTGTTTTTATTCACGAGTTGTGAAGTATCATAAAACAAAACTAGAAAGTCTAGAATTTTTTTGTTTTACGATTACGATTCTCACGCCAGTATAAATGAATCTTTATAGAAAGAACGGCTGGTGCGCACGGCTATTGCGTAACCTTTCACCAATTTGTTCAATCTCGTATCCAGAGCCTGCATTTCTCCTGGCCTGCAGCGAAGAACGAGGGCTCTGGCATAATCCATTTTTTGAGACCAGGATTTCTTGGACTTCCGGTTCAAGAGCGCATGCGTTCAAAGACTTGCCAAAATTTAAAAATATTCTTGATCTTTACTTTGAATTTTTCTTCGATTTTTGCTTTGATTTAATTTTTAATTTGATTATTTTGATCGGTTATATATCTCTTTTTCGAAAATTGCGCATGCGCCAAAAAATAGATTATGCCAGAGCCCTCGTTCTTCGCTGCAGGCCAGAAGAAACGCAGGCTCTGGGTACGAGATTGCAATTTGTTCTATTTCTCCTTTTTTTCAACCAACATGGCTGCCGCGTAAGAGTCTTTCTTGCCAAGATACAACGTGGTCTAGCGCGCAAAATGCACCATATCTTTCTAACTTTTTTAATGGATTAATATTAATTAGGATTGGACGCAAATCAGCCCGTCTTGTTAGAGCTGCAGCCATGAAGCTTGCTTTGGAGATCAACTCAATGATAGACAGACCATCATTCGCCATGGTCACCAGGACCTTACAAGGGTAGGTCTTAAGTAATCACGGCTAAAGATGAAGGTTGACAAACTGACAACGTCCGACGTACAACAGTCATTTCACCGGTTACATACACCTAATCGAAAAATGGCGACCAATAAGCCTTTTCATAGTTTAAGAATCGATTCCACTGCGCATGCGATTTTATCCCGAATTTCTCACCTTCTTTTGTCTAAACCTTCTTTTGTTCTTAATTAAACAAAAGAAGGTTATAAATTGGGGATAAAATCGCATGCGCAGTGGAATCGTTTCTTAAACTATGAAAAGGCTTATTTGAACAACTATTGTTCTGCACTGACTAGCGACTGACTATCCTCTCATACATGTGAAAACGCTTTTGTGTTTCCACGTGAACACGAGGCTAGTCAGTCACTGGTTGGTGTAGAACTATAGTTATTCAAATTAGAACATGCGCAATAGGTAAATTACGAGCCTTGTATGAAACGACTGAAGAAGAGGGCCAATGGGCCTTTCACAACTTCAAGTCGCGTAAAAAATGAGTCAGCTCAACTAGAAACCGTGGACAGCTGTTTCGGCCTGTATTGGACCTAGTTATTCAAATTGTTTGGCATATTTCGATTAGGTGCATTGACTAGTCGCATGTTGATCAGTCCCATTGAGCAGCTCTTAATTTTAACTGTAGCAATGATTTTTTCCTATATAATCGCACACTTGACTGCAACAAGTTGATTCAGTTCATGAAGCTATTTATTTTATATAAAGGCTTGGCACCATTCCGTGCCTGCGCCCATAATACAGCTTGGGCTGTCTGTGGTTAGATGGCAGAACAATAAAATCCCTTTGCTCTTGGGAATTGAATTCTTACTTATGTAAAACGACTGTATCGTTCCTACCGTCCAACATGGATGCCGTCACGTGATGGTGCAAAACCTCTTTATACTTTTTACACTATTCATATCTCCAAAACTTAATGACGCTTCCTTATTGACATTGCCCCCCCCCCCCCCCCCCCCATGCTTGCGCACTAATCAGAAAACTATCTAATATTAATAACAGTGCTGAGTCGCAACTCTTCAAGTCCAAGTTCATTGGCTGGGATGATGTTCTAGCGATAGACTACACACGATCAGCCGAGACTGTATCCAATCTGGCCAAGAAACTTGGAACAACGGTAGGGGTGTAATTTCAATAGAGAAATTTAGTTTCAAGACGCGAACGTCAAAAGACGACGGCGCGACCGCATATTTTCGTGCGCGCGCCGTCCTCAACGTAGTTGGCGTCCTGGGCCCGGTTGTACGAAACCTGGATAGCGCTATCCGACGGGTAAATCTTATCCAGTGGATCAATTTATTGGAAAACAGCAGCGACGTATCTACTGGATAAGGATTTATCCGCCGCCGGATAGCGCTATATTCACCCTTTGTACAAACGGGCCCTGGTCAGGACGTAAAAATGCTGCAAATGGCGTCCTGTTGAGGACGTCAACCACGTTGAGGACGGCGCGCGCACGAAAAAATGCGCTCGCGCCGTCGTATTTTGACGTTTGCTTCTTGATGCTAAATCGCTCTAATATCAAAAATACGCGTGCGTGCGCACCCGATATTACTCAGAGTGGTTTAGTTGTTTACCCCTCGCCTCTCACCACTGTTGTACGGGTTCGAGCCCTGGCTCAGACTGGATATGTGAGTTAAGTTTTGTATGTATTAATTATAGAATGTGGCAATAGTGCGTGTTGGGGGTACCTCACGGAACAACCCCTTACGGGGATTGGGTTGTAAAATATAAGTTTTAAGTTTAAAGTAGTTATATATAACTCGGCCTGACTTGTTTCTTATGCGAATCTCTACAGAATATCACTAATAAGCAAGCACAGGAAAAGCTCAAGAAGACTGCAAAGGTAAGATTTTAAGATTTCAATAGCTGAGTGGATGCGAGTAGAGTTGCTTGTTGGTTCTCTCCTGCGTTTGAGTATTCATTCTCCATGTTCTTTCCTTCCAAAAAAAAAATCAACTTGCTTGGTGAAGGTTTCGTTGCATCTTTCATGTTGCTAACGAAGCTTGAAATGTATTATATTATGTAAATAATATAAAAGAAAGAAAAGCATGAGAAAATGTATCAGAATAACGTACTGGCGTGCTGGTGGTATTCACATTATTCCCATAGTTAAATTCGGGCTTGGTATGCAACATGTTTATTTATTTATTAGCTTTTCCCATGAGGGAAGGAAGACCAAAACAGCTTTTTGCCAATTACAGTAGGCCCTGTAGAGTTTAGCACGGGCACCGAAGGTGGTCGTCATCAGCGTCTTTAGTGGGTCTTTTACGTCCGCCTTATACAGGGTTATATAGTGAAGAGAGACGAGGCCTACAGTTTTAAGTCCTTGTCCGAGAAGACTTGAAGGTCTAACCATTTGTAGGCGTAATTACAAAGGCAGCACCTTCTCAGTTTTTTTAAGACCCTGTTTGTTGGTTCGGCCAAGGCTTGAATCACGACCTTCCGCACAACAGACCGACGCTCTTACCAACTGAACTAAACAAACGGAGCTACTCGTATGACGGTTAATGTAACACAACCTTCGCCAACCTATTTTCATAGCTGTATACGGAGTTTGGTAAAAGTAAGCATAATTTGCTCTGTTTATATTTCAGGTCGATCTGTCAGCGCTGTTTACTACTCGTCAACAACCTATTCCAGATGAAGAACAGGTAATCTACGACATCTTTGGAAAATATAACAACAGGCCTCTAAAGCTTGGGTCTAGAATTTCACCATTTCGAATCAGGTGTCGCTCCTCTGGCTGAATTTCACACTTTCCTGAAATTTAACGTCCAGTTTCAAGGGGATTTGGGAAAAGTTAGCTTAACAAACAAGTATTTGAAAAGTCCTTGATTACATTCTTTTCAAATTCTAGAAACACTTAGTAACGGAATGGAACGAGGATCTGGATGGCATGGAATGCTTCGTCCTTGAAGGGAAAAAGTTTGTACGACTACCAGAAGAGGAGATAGGTAAGAAAGTCAAACAGTATCTACTGAGTAAGGAAAAGGGAATTCGTTTGCTTTGGGAATTGATGCCAGAGCCCTCTTGATTACTACAATGTTATGTGAGAATGAAGGGGAACAACTGGTGTTCCACACGGATCAGTTCTCGGCCCATTACATTTTTATTCTCTTAAATGAATTCAAAAACTGTCAAATCAAGCTAACTAGATATCCACTCATGTTTTTACGTAATGCACCAAAACTGTTGTACCACAAGGATCGGTTTTCGGCCCTCTTCACCTTTCGTTCTGACGGTTTTTATTGCTTTTTTTGTAGGTCATTTTTATAGCGGAGATTGTTACGTTTTTCTTTGTCGATACTGGGTGCCTGTTGAAGCCCCTGAAGATAATGAAGATGACGAAACCGATGATGAACCGGTCGAACAGGAAGAAGACTTCCAGTGTGTCGTGTATTTCTGGCAGGTGAGACTCAGCAAGGGTTAGGACTTGCAAAAGTACCCAGCTGACTAAAAAAAAATGTTAGCCAATCAGAATCGAGAAAATTTGCATAACTGAGGTGCCACTTTTCCTAACTTTTACTCAACAAGCAGTGAAATAACCTTGAAGAACCTTGATATAATCCATATTGTCGTTTTAACACTAGGGACGCGATGCCAATCAGATGGGCTGGTTAACGTTCACATTCAGGTAAACCAATTAGTACAAATATTTTTCTTGATCCATTGAATAGAATAGTACCCTTCACAGTTCCCTGCGCCATCTTGAAAGGTAGGCGTGCCTTTGCATCGAAGTTAGACGAACGGTGACCTTGCAATAAAAGAGACGTGAATAATTGTCCAAGGTGTTAAAAAGGTCTCTATCATTGCACGCTCACCGTTCGTCTCGTTTCGATGCAAAGGCACGGCTACCTTTCAAGATGGCGCAGGGAACTGTAAAAGGGAATATTCTTTCATTTTTTAGTCTCTTGGAAAGGGCTGTTCTATCCGTATAATTATAAAATCAGTTTCTTTTCTCATCTCTGATTTTACTTCTTTTTGATCAAGATTTTTTCTCTTAGCCTGCAGAAAAAATTCGAGTCCTTATTTGGAGAGAAGCTAGAAGTTGTCAAGACACAGCAGGTAAGTTGACTTTTGTTTTGAGAAAATAAAAATCTCGCAGAAAGACCGTGCCGTGGCGTGACCGTGACGTGACGTGAGCGTGTCGTGACCGAGACCGTTACATCGCCGTGGCAGAACATCCTTATTGGATCAGCGGTAGCCAGGCGGGCTGTATTGTTTCTTCGGATCCTTCTTTCCATTCCGTGCCGTGACCGCGTGCTTGACGACGCAGTGTAAAAACATCTGATTGGATAAGAATTTGCCATCATCCTACACGTTAAACACGTCAGTAGGCCTGGGCTACCTGTGGTGATATCTATGTATGCAAGACATAATAACTTAAGTTCTCTATCTGTTTTATTCCAGCAACAAGAAAATCCCAAATTCATGGCTCATTTCAAGGGCAAGTTCATAATCCACTCTGTAAGTAGAACATAGACGTTATGTTGGCCTGACTTAAATCAGCCCAGACGATGATAAATTTACTGTTTCAGAATCCGCTTAATAGACCTTTTCGACCACGTGTTATTTGTTTGAGTTGTATCAATATCTATGTGTCTTCCCATGCATAACTGTTGAACAAAGAAATGATACTGTAGGGAATGACACGTGGTCTGAAGTGGGAATACATTACTCCCAAGCCGAAAAAGTTTATAGAACGTAATGTTTTCCCATTTCGGACCACGTGTCATTGTCCCGAGAATATAATTCTTTGTTTGAGTTGTAACCATATTCATGTTTCTTCTAATGCGCAACCGTTAAACGAATAAATGATACTCTACGTAATGACACGTGGTCTGAAATGGGAAAACATTACGCCCAAGCCAAAACGGCCTATGGGACGTAATATCCCATTTCAGGCGTGTCATTCCCTTGAGTATCATTTCTTTGTTTATCGGTTGCGCATTAGAAGACACATGAATATGGATACAACTTAGAAAAAGAATCTTATTTTTAAAAGAATGACACATGGTCTGCAATGTGGAAATATTACTTGAAAGTTCGTTGACCCATCCCTATGTTTCCAGGGCAAAAGAAAGCAAGTCCTACCGCCAGACCAGAAACCAAAACCAGAATTATACCACATTCGATCAAATGGAGGCATTCTCGCCAAACGGGTTATACAGGTATGTAAACTCGTGTCCGAAAATAGACCCGTTTGGAAATTCCAAATAACCGCTGTGTTCCTTGATTACAGACTCATTTACACAAGGTTAGCCTCGTATCAGTGTCTAAATATTCACAAATACCAACGGTAAAGTAAACAATGTACGACTTGAACAATACAAACATTTTGGAATTCCACTGACCTTCACTGGAACACATGAATATTCTACACAAAGTTGAGGCTAACCCTGAGCAACAGAGAACTCGAATCTGGAGTATTGAATTCAATCAAGCACTCTCACCTTTTTGTCGTTTGTGCCATACATCCTCACTTAGGGCATCATAGAGATTATTGCTTAAAATGCCCATGCGCAAACGTAGGGGCGCCTCTCTTGAGCATGCGCAGTTGATAACTGTAACGTAGACATTTAATGAGGATCGTGTAGCTGTAGTGCACTCTTCTCTCACCTCTGGAGTCTGTGGGGTCTATACAACTCTTGCAGCACGTCGGCATGCAGCTCAATTTGGAGGACATAACAATAGGTTTCCAATTCACAGGAGATTAAAATCCTTTTGTTTTGTCCTCCAAATTGAGCTGCTTTGACATCACGTTCAAGGGGGGCTATTCCTGGGCTCGGCATCACATGTGAGGAGAGTTTGATAGGTGTCTCAAGGCCATAGTTGCTTCTCAAGAAACTATTTGATTTTGTAAACAATACTAAACAAAAGCGCAACTAATACTCTTGCTTTTTTGGTCAGATTGAAGCTAATGGGTCGCTATTGAACTCCGAGTTCTGGTAAGTCAGTCTAGTATCAGAGGAGGAATTTAACACCGATCGTGCGAACCTGCAACGTTACTGGCAAATGTTTAATGTAAACTAGGCCGCTTTTAGGTAATGATTTTCTATTTTAGACCACGTGTTATTCCCTAGAGTATCATTTCTTTGTTTAATGGTTGCACATGCGAAAACTCAAACAAAGAATCTTAGTCTCAAGAGAATAACATGTGTCTGAAACGGGAAAACATTACACCCAAGTCGAAAGGTCTATTCACTTTTGCATAAGATCTTATCTTCGCTGAGCATCAACAATCTTATTATCAGGAGAATGACACGTGGACTGAAATTAGAGAGCATTAGAGGTCTATTGCCTTGTGTATAGGCTCACAAAATGTATAATGATAATGTGTACCTTATTAAGATCTTATCTTCTTTTTACAGTTACATCCTAAAAGTTCCCTTTGAGAATTACGCCGAGGATGGCATCATATATGTCTGGATAGGCTCGTAAGTATACCTTAAAACAGGAACCCTTACCCCAGATAGGTAGTCCCCAGGATGCTATAGCGTACCTACTTCACTACAGACTTATTTGTACATGGATAACTCCCACTCCCCCTTCTTAAAATAAGTGTTCCCTTAGATTGATTTGGTTTTTATTTTTTAATATTTATAATAATTTCTTTATATAGTAAGGTCAACGAAGCCGATGCTGAACATGCTAAAGAACTTGGAAAAGAAATCTGGGATGTAAGTATAGTCGTGAGGAAGAGAGAGAGGGAAAGGAAAAGTAGGGGACGAGGATGGAAAGAGAAAAATAGAACTGTCAACACCAGCAATGTATACGTTTTTTAAGGAATGCTGATTTTTTGTTTGTTTGTTTGTTTTGTTTTGTTTGTTTTGTTGTTGTTGCTTTTTGTTTTTTTGTTGTTTTTTTTGTTGTTGTTGTTTTTTTTGTTTGTTTTTTGTTTTTTGTTGTTTTTTTTGTTTTGTTTCTGTTTTTTTTTTTTGTTGGTTTGTTGTTGTTTTTTTTTTTTTGTTCGTTCGTTTGTTTTTTCTTTTCCTTTTCCCCATATGATGGATTCATTTGATTCATTAACAGAGTGGCTACACAATTCAAACCATCCACGAAGACGAAGAACCAGAGAACTTCTTCTGGGTTGCGCTTGGTGGCAAAAAAGAACATGACAGGGTAAATACATTACTGCCATCAGGAACCCATCACCCGAAGCATACAACTTACGTGTCTTCTTTAGGCTGCATTCATAATGTATGGCAGAGGGGGGGACAGGTGAAATTAAGGGGGGATCGGGAAAATTTTGGTTGGTAAAAGGGGGGGATGGGAAAATTTTTATCAGAAAAATGGGGGGGGGGTGACAATTGTTGGAAGAAGCTACAAGCCTTGCTTAGGGGAGATCGTATTTTTTTGCATAACTTTAAGGGGGGTGTTAAGAATTATTCTGGACATTTCAAAATTTCACCTGCCCCCCCCCCCCCCCCTCTGCCATACATTATGAATGCAGCCTTAGGAGTTAGAATGAAGGCATTTAACCCCTTGAAATAAATAATGTCAGTCAACGTGTAATAGTCAAAGGCTGCGTTTTCACTAGAAATGTTACCTTGCGTAAAATTCCTGGAGGTGTTTTAATCCGACGCCCACCTTTCAAGAATAACACTGTGATTGTCCCATTTATTTGGTAGGACAACTTAAGCCATCTTGCTAGGTAGTTTAACTTTGCCTTGTTTCTGGTGTCGTATTTAAGCTAGTTTAAATTTTCCTAGTGAAAACACAGCCAAATAGACACAAAAGACACAATGTCATTACGGTCTACTAATGTGTGTAAGGCTCAGGTCAAACGTCGAACTTCACATGAGTCGAACCAAATTGAAACAATGGATAACAAGGCGGTCTTCTTTGATGTGATATGTTTCGGCTCGTGAAGTTCGACGTTTGACCTGAGTCTAATATCTATTATAAAATAACTGTTATGAATGTCACGTTCTGATTGGTTTGGAGCGCGTGCTTTATGAGAGCACATTGCACGCGCGCGCACTTTCCGTTGCGTCATTCCTATCTATTATTGAAATTTGTATTTTATAAAAGAAATAAAAAACTTGCTTGCTGTGCTGTATGCAGTCACAAAGCACTTGGGGATTGGCAGAACACTCGAGAAGTGTCCAAAAGCACTCCGCTACGCGTCGTGCTCCTCCTAACACTTCTCTCGTGTTCTGCCAACCCCCGCGTGCTTTATGACAGCACACAGCACGCGCGCGCGTTTTTCTATTTCTTCATTTCACGGGTTAAATGACTTCACTATATCATTTTCCCAGAACATCTATGATCCCTTTGCAGCACGTCGGAATGCACCCCAATTTGGAGGACATAACAATAGGTTTCCAATTTCAATTCTCATTGAGATTGTCCATTGTTTTGTCCTCCAATTAGTTGACACTGTAATAAAGTTATTATCATTATTAACATTATCCTCTAAATTTAGCTGTTTTAAAATGATTTACTCTCAAACGAAGCGAAATGTGCAATGTAGCAAAAGATTACGGGGAGATTTAACAAACGAGAAAAAAGACATACGATTTATGTTATTCTTGGTGTTGATAGGAGGCCGAATTCATGCAGTACTGTCGTCTGTTCCGGTGTTCTAATGATAAAGGATACTTCTCTGTGTCAGAGAAGTGTACGGACTTCTGTCAGGTAAGATATCAGTGTTACTCTCAAAGTAAGGTTTATCCAACCCTGAAACAACCTCTGGGGTGATCTAAGTCAGGGCATGGCTAACTCACAGATCAAACCCTGAAACAACCTCTGGGCTTATCGAAGTTAGGGCATGACTAACTCAGTTATCAAACACAGAAACAACCTCTGGTTAGATCTTTGTCAGGGCACTATCTCTAGTGTATTATTAGAATTATTATTCATTATTATTCTTGATTTTTTTTCGTCTAGGAGGATTTGGCCAGTGAGGACGTAATGATACTAGACACTGGAAAACTGGTAAGGCATAGTTTATGAAAATTGTTCGTGATACGTAATCAGAAAAACAATAAAACTACAGGCTGCTGGGAGTCTAAGACCGTGAAAGCATCAATCAGTATAAATGGATATATGGAGGACAGTAACCTAGGTTTGATTTATGTCATCACCAGGTTTATGTATGGCTGGGATCAAGTTCTTCCGACGTAGAAAAGAAGTTGGCTATCAAAAGTGCACAGGTAAGAATGAAGGAAGGAAGGAAGGAAGGAAGGAAGGAAGGAAGGAAGGAAGGAAGGAAGGAAGGAAGGAAGGAAGGAAGGAAGGAAGGAAGGAAGGAAGGAAGGAAGGAAGGAAGGAAGGAAGGAAGGAGGGAGGGAGGGAGGGAGGGCGGGCGGGCGGGCGGGCGGGCGGGCGGGCGGGCGGGCGGGCGGGCGGGCGGGCGGGCGGGCGGGCAGGCAGGAAGGAAGGAAGGAAGGAATGAATGTGTCCCTGACTGACTGACGTAGTGCCTGACCGTCTGACCGACCGACCGACCGACTAACTGACTGACTGAAAGACAGACAGACAGACAGACAGATACAGACAGACAGACAAACAGACAGATTGATTGATCGATTATTGTTGTTTCAGCTCTACATCCAGCACGTACACCAGCTTCAAAGTGGACCAATGCGTAAACTACGCGTGGCCTTCAAAGGCAGGGAAACTCACATGTTCAAAAGAAACTTCCATGGCTGGGGTGAATTCCATGCTCCCAAATACTAGTGTACACTCTACGATAACCCAATGTGATTGGCTAAAAAAAGTCAAAACTCACAAGGCGGTCTAAATCAAAAATGCTAATAGCTATATTTGTCTACTATGAAAACCTGATGTTTTGGATCTCTGTAACAAAATGACGGACGCAGTAACAATACAGTTATAATATAACAGCCCCTTTTGGAAGGCTCTGCTGGATGGATTTTGAATAGAACTTTTGCAGTTTACAATCACTTGCCGATATTCTTGGATTGCACGTTACGTCATCGCGGCCATGTTGGTGCCATTTAACAAAAGATTTCTCATTAGCATCCATTGTAAACGGCACCACAATGGCCGCCATGCTTTTGTCTTTTGACTCTCTTGAGAATGCTTGCAATCCATCAATACAACTATTTTCAAAAAAGATTGGTGAAGGTGTTGTTGCATTCTGTATACCAAGCCGGTACTGCACTATGGGCGATGTGAGTGAAATCAGCGAAACGTCGAAATAATATGGTATTTTCCCAAACTTTGTCTGCACGTATTCCCGGCATATTTTTTGTGTGCTGACATTATTTACATATGAATATGACAGATTTTAAGCTTAGTAAGCAGCATGCAACATAACCTTCGTCATCCTTTTTTAAAATAACTGTATCATCTTAGTAAAGGCGATTACACGGAGCTATTTTCTCTGCAACTTGTTGCATGACCAGTTGCATGGAGCACCAGTTGCATGGAGCATTGCAGCGTGTAACCTACAGCGCAATTTTAAAAAATGTTGGGAGACAAGTTGCAGCAATCGTTGCGAAAAGTAGAATTCGTTTCTACTTTTGGCAACGATTGATTCTCCCTTACACCAAGTTTACACTCTTGCAACTTGTGCGCAACGTAAACATCACATGATCTGAAATGCGCAATTTACATACGAAAGTAATAGCGCAGCGCACTAATTCTAAAAATAGCTTAAAGATTCGGACAAACATTGCATTCTGTTTAACCGCTATGGGGATTATACGAACCGATTTTATTATTTTTACTTAAAGTTACAATAATAACCCATGTAAACTAAGATCAACTGCGATCGGCTGTGAAAATTATCTGCTGAAAGTAAACTTGTAAGTTTCTTTGTCCGAATTTCGCCTTTGTCTTCGTTTTTATGACGTCACGGTTTCGCTGCGCTATTAGGTCTATTGACTGAGTAAAAGAAAGTGCGCAAGGGGTTCTGGTAGCTGTAGTAAATGACGTTATATCGCAAGGGTAGTGTTAGCTCTAGAAATCCTGGTCTCGTAACAGCAGCAGAGTAAAAATACTACCATTCGAGTTCTATCAAAATTTTGTGATGAAAGTGTTTGCCTCGCAAGTGAAATGTCATTAACAAGTTCCATTTATAACGCTGTAAAATAGTCAATAAAAAAGACATAAAATTATTATAAAAATATCACTAAGGTTCAATGTTCGTCGTACACAGGCTACAGAGCCAACAAATCAGTTGAACAGCAAAAAGTGAAACAACTATTTTTTTTCCAAGGAAATTTTTTTTTTCGAATTTTGCCAAAATCTGGACTTCAATGCGTAGAATATCTGGATTCGCACTGAGTCATGAAGAATACATATACCAATTCCAGTCTGTTCAAATATTTCTTTTCTGTTTCTGTTGTCCTCACAGCTGAATATTCTCAATTCAGATAATATTGACATACAATGGCGCCATTCCTAACCAGGTGATTTCGCTTCTCTAAGTCCAACCGAATTAGCCAATCAGCGAACGTTTTGTTCGTAGCTCAATATTTCCTAGTTCTAGGTCTTTGGCTCGATAAACAGTAGCTTTTACTCAAAATATATATCAAAAAATAACAGTGGAAAGACATGTATACGCCACATATCATTTAGAAGTATTATTGTTCGTTGTTGGTGGAAAATAATTTTGTTTTGACAAGAGATAACAGAATTGAAAATAATTGGAATTTCTCGTTGTGAGGAATAATGCATTGCGCGACTAGATTCCAACTCATTTGGTAGCGATGCGCTCAACATCTGGAACAGTTGGTAAATAATTCTTTTTCATATGGTAAACTGCATGCTTTATAGGTGAGCGACCAAAAAAATCCCGGCTCTTTTCGTTACGATATCTAACTTGAAGTAGTTTTGGAACTAAAAATCCAAAGAACGATGATGAAGAAGATTTTTTTTGGTAAGGTTTCAAGAGTTTTTTAACTTTTATTTACTATTATCTAATATAATTTTGATAAAAGAGTCCAGCTCTTAAATATGTATTTTTTCTCATGGTCATGGTTGGGCAGCCTTCTTTTCGCTGGCTGCTCATATTTAGTAGTTCTGGTTATTCTGGGTTACTTATTTTACTGTATTTCATCGTGCAAGTCTGTGCATGTTTCGCATTGTTGGATTCAACGATAGCAAAGGGAGTCATCGATGTCGAGGGATTCGTAGAAGAGCAAGATCCTAGGCTTACATCTGGTAAGAGAAACTTATGTATTTGATTTAAATTGAAGACTTTACTTTAAGGTGACTCCATCATAATCGACGAGTGCATTCAGTGATTTTTTTAAACTCATCGTAGCGAATATTTATCAAGATTTTTCCCTTCCGTACTGACGGCGGGAAGTGTCACGCAACAGAATTTCTGACGACTCCCGTACGAATTATTCGTGGTTGTTATTCGTACGGGAGTCTGTTCAGCGAATATTTACCAACATTTTTCACTCCCGTACGAATTATTCGCGATTGTTATTCGTACGGGAGTCTGTTCAGCGAATATTTACCAACATTCTTCACTCCCGTACGAATAATTCGTGGTTGTTATTCGTACGGGAGTCTGTTCAGCGAATATTTACCAACATTTTTCACTCCCGTACGAATTATTTTCGATTGTTATTCGTACGGGAGTCTGTTCAGCGAATATTTACCAACATTTTTCCCTCCCGTACGAATTATTCGCGATTGTTATTCGTACGGGAGTCTGTTCAGCGAATATTTACCAACATTCTTCACTCCCGTACGAATAATTCGTGGTTGTTATTCGTACGGGAGTCTGTTCAGCGAATATTTACCAACATTCTTCACTCCCGTACGAATAATTCGTGGTTGTTATTCGTACGGGAGTATTTATCAACATTTTTCTCTCTCGTACTCACGGCGGGAAATGTCACGCAATACAATTTCTGACGACACCCGTACGAATTATTCGCGATCGTTATTCGTTATTCAAAATATAGGTAAAGACACGAGTAAACACCTTTCTAGCTATTTGAGAGTTTTTCAAAATTTAAAATTAATTTCATCTTTATTTCTATCATTTTCAGTTTTATTTTTTAAATTCCGATTATTTCAATATATTTTTTTATTTTCTATTTGATGTCAGTTTAGGTAGTGGTTTTAGTTAACAAATCAAAAACAGTTTTCCGTGTTTGACACTCTGATCAAAACACGCGGGATGTTGAGAGAACACGAGCGGAGCGTAGGAAACCACGACGCGCAGCGGAGTGGTTTCCAGCTTCTCGAGTGTTCTCCCAACATCCCAACTTATTTGTATGCTATATTTTTATTCTTTAAGTTGAACATTCTATTTATTTTTTATGATTTCGATTGCAATTTAGATTTCGATTTCGATTTCAATTTCAATTTTGATTTCAATTTCAATTTCGATTTCGTTTTTGATTTCAATTTTGATTTTCATTTTGATTTCGATAGGTTTCAGTTGTAAGGGACAGAAGAACGGTCTGTATCAAGATCCCAATGACTGCAGTGGTTTTATCAATTGTTGGGACGGTAGGATTTTCTTCCAAAAGTGCCCGAAAGGACTCAATTTCAATCCCAAGACAAAATATTGTGATTGGCCAGAAAACGTCACGTGCCCAGGTAAATCATCCAATCATGGTCTAAAGATGGTCTAATCATGGAATAAACTAACCACATCATGGGACCGTTTCGGGGATGAAATTAGTGCCTTTTTTTTTTTTTTTTTTTTTTTTTTTTTTTTTGGCCCCTAAAACCGTCTCAAAGTGCACTGCAAAGCCAATTCGAAAACGCAACTTCTGGGTCTCAAATGAAAAGCAGTTGTATAAAGATTTATAAATAAGCCTGAAGCGAGATGACGTTTTACCTCCGTCTCTAGACCATAATCCTTTTCACATTGCTTTTGTTCTTTAATTATGACTATTGTTCCTGTATTCTCTAAGGAATCAAAATTTTAATATGAAAGAATTTTAAAAACTATTATGGTTTAGAGTCGGGGGTAAAACGTCATCTCGCTTCAGGCTTATTGTATAAAGAAAGCTTTCTTTTCTAATTAAATGCTAGATGTTCAGATGGAGGCTAAATTAATCAGAACATTTCACTTAATTTATAGAGTTTCATGAGCAAATAGACGCGAAAACAAATACGTCATAGCTTAAAGGACTCTATCGCTAATAGTCTACGTATTCATTATTTAGATTTCTGTGCATCACGTCCAGATGGTATCTACCCTGACCCAGAGACATGCAAGGGTTTTATTCATTGTCATAACAACAGGACAGCACGAAAGAACTGCCCTACTGGAACACTTTTTAACCCTAAACTGAAGGTCTGTGACTGGCCTCACAATGTGGACTGTCCGACAGGTAGGTACGAGGAACGCGCGCGCGCGGAGCACGTCGAAAGTAGGAAATACACCAGTTTCAAGTTTTTGAATTTTCTGTTGCTCAGAGTTAGTCTCCATTTCGTATGGAAATATTCATAATATTCACGTGATCCAGTCAAGGTCCGTGGAATTTCAAAGTGCTTGTATTGTTGAAGTTGTCCATTCTTTACTTTACCGTTGGTATTTGTGAATATTTGGACTCTGATACGAGGCTAACCCTGAGTAAATGAGTCTGTAATCAAGAAACAAAGCGGGTATTTGACTAATTCCAAAATGGTCTACTTACGTTGGGCACTAAGGTTTCTCCATTTCAGACCACATGTCATTCCCTTGAGAAGAAGATTCTTTATTTGAATTGTATCCATATTCATGTGTCTTCTGGTGCACAACCGTTAAACAAAGAAATGATACTCTAGGGAATGACACGTGGTAAAATGGGATAACATTACGCCCAAGGTAAAGAAGTCTAGTTTACATTAAACAATTGCCAGTAACCGTGCAGGTTCGCACGATCGGTGTTGAATTCCTCTGATGCTAGAATGACTTACCAGAACTCGGAGTTCAAGAGAGACTGACCCATCAGCTTCAAACCAAAAAAAGCAAGTATATTGGTTAAACATCCGTTAAACAAAGAAATGATGCGCTAGGGAATGACACGCGTGGTCTGTAATGAGAAAACATACACCACAACTGATTAGGTCTATATATATTCCCCACTTTCGATGACTTCCATACGTGTAATCTGGGACAACTGGCTTCCTTTTCATGTCTGTCACCTGTCTCCAACACGTTCATTTAAAAGTATGAATAGTTCATTTTAAGAATCTTAATAAAATTTTGGCGTCTTTTACCTTTTCAGAGCCTGGCAGCGGAGACTTCATGTGAATGTTTGATTCCATTGAATGTTATTCAATAAAACTTGTTGAAGGATATTTAAATGTAGTACGCTTCTGATTTTCCCGATCGTCACAGGACATTTACTGAATCTTTCAAACACACATTTGGAATAGAGTGACCACAGTAAATCCGTGAACTCTAGTAATGCTAAATAGCACAATTTCATGCAAATTCCATTGTTTTCAATTGTTTAATTAGCACTATTTTGTACTATTTAGTAATTAGTGTTTCACGGATTAATTGAACAACAAATGAATCAATGAATCAATGAATCAATGAATCAATGAATCAATGAATCAATGAATCAATGAATCAATGAATCAATGAATCAATGAATAAATCATCTAGCAAGCTAACATAATTTCTTGGTAAAATATTACCACTATCTCGATTAAATAAGGTGCTCGTATCCTTAGCTATACTGCATGCCTCCCACCACTTCTGTTGATTCCATTTCGACTCTTTTGATAGGATTTTAACGCTGTTCCAGTCAATGAAATGCCCTGTCTCATTCACATGGAAAGCCAAGGCAAACTTGTCCGCTTTTTGAAGACGCACTGCCGCCTGATGTTCTTTCTTTCTTGTACCTAAAGATCTGCTGGTTTCGCCAATATACTTGATGTCACATTCCCCACAGGGGATAGAGTATACAACTCCAACCTGTTTATCCAATGATACCTGATCTTTCGGGTGAGAGGATTTGTTTCAGAGTTACCTCTGGCTTTATGCAACACCTGATGTCATGGCGTGATAACATTCTACATATCCTCTCAGCGGTACCTTTAAGATAGGGGAGAGTTGCGAAACTTTTAGGTTCGTTTGTCTCTTCAGGTCGGTCTGTTTTCTTGTGAATGATAGAGTGTTTTGTGATGAACTTCAAGGGATAGCTAAATTCTGCTGTAAACTTTTTTCAAGGTGGTGTTGCTCATCTTTCTTGGTGTTTGGATCAGTAAGCAGTACTTCCTTACGATGGGCCAATGTCCGTACAACGGCAGCCTTGTGCGAAGAAGGGTGATGAATTTTTTTTTTTTTTTTTTTTTTTTTCTTAACGGCTAACAAAATATTCTGTAACTGTACACATACAAAGTTAAAACGAACACATACCTTTAACAACAGAAAAAGAAGAAAAAAGGAGTAAATAATTATTTACACAAGGACGCTACATCCAAAACAAAGAAATGAATGAAATAAGTTAAATAAATTCAAGGAGTTTGTTCCATTTATTGTTGTGAAAATTCAGTTTTTCCTTTTTCAATAGCTATCCTTAATTCAATATAATAGGTTATTTTAACTTTATCAATGAAGGCAGCGTAGGAAAATTTATGATTTTTTAACTACTTTGATATATATATATATAGTATTTTGCTAGTAAAATTAAATTATTAACTAAAATTTCATCTGCAATACCAAGAACAATGTCCAACTCTTTAAAATCAAGATACTGAATTTTTGATTTTCTAAATAAATTTACCTTAACAGGGGACCAAAATAATTCACCTTTTCTGCGATAGCCGTCGCGTCGTAAACACTTTGTTGGATTGTGTTACGGTCACCAAAAAGTTTGGACATTGTTCTCGGATTTCCATACTTATAGTACACTCAGCAAAATTACTCGACTCTGATTGGTCGAGAGGAGTACAATTATAGCGTTAATTGTACTCCGTAGGAGTATCGAATTAAGTCGCTATGGCAACACGGCCAAAACAATGTCAAAACAATTATTTTCTATCATTTTGTACTTAAAAAACATATAAATGAAATTTTAAAACCGTAAGAACTAATCTTTTTTATGCATTTCAGTTGCGCGATGGACTGAAAATCGGCCGCCAAATAGACAAAGATGAACGGAGTCGCTTCGCATTTTTTACTGAAATTTTGTTGAGTGAACTATAAACAAAAAATCGCACGATTTGCTCGTACAATTTGGAATTAATAGACACTCGTAATGTTTTGAAAGTTCTTTAACTGCACTCGCCTAAAGGCTCGTGCAATAGCCCACTTCCGAGATATGCTTCGCTTGTCACGCACAAAGGTTTCAGTATGAGGCTACGTGCTAAATGCTCAGTCATTTGTGACAGGCGGTAAGAATTAATTTAATTTAGCACGTAGCCTCATACTGACATCTTTGTGCGTGACAAGCGAAGCATATCTCGGAAGTGGGGTATTACAAGAACTTTCAAAACATTACTCGTGTCTATTAATTTCCAAATTGTACTCGAGATCGTGCGATTTCCTATACGAATTCACTGAGTTTAAAGAGAAAATTTAGATAGATTTCTTTAGTTAGCTCTCTTAACAGCAGTAAGAAAAGGGAAATTGTTGCGATCTTAAGCAAACTTATTGTAAACTAAGTAAACTAATTGAGATTCCAGTTCAAGCTAGAATATTTAATGATTTTAAGAGAAAATAACTTTTCTTAGAGTCTGAATTAGTTATAGAGAAAAAATTAATAATAATAATACTATACTTATCTTCTTTGACAGTTCACCACCAATAAAAAGTTGAAGTGTCTCAGCTTTGCTGAAGGATGCTTTTCCACCATTTTTCCTTGCCTCGAGCATTTTTGGGATTAATTTTTTCCTGATTTCTATAACTTGAGGAGGAAGGTCGACCCCAACTCCATATCCATCCTTATTGTTAGGTTCTGATGGACTTTCGAAAACTCGCTCTCGATCTCGATAGCGAAGGAAGCGCGCTATAATAGGTCTTGGTTGTCCATATTTACGGCGTCCGGTCTATTCTTATAACTGAATTCGGTGGAATTCAAATAAAACGATAAAAGAGATGTTATATCCTCTGTAGTAAGCCTTGTTCGTTCTTGGAGACTGGAATCTTGTACTAGTATATCATTAGCAGCCGCTACAGCTATGCAAGTGGGTGATGATGATGATTATGATGTTATTATCTGCGATGATGGTAGTGGTGTTGTTGGTTGAATGATGGTGATGATGTTGTTAATCATTCGTCGTGGTGGTAGTGTTGGTGGTGTATTGGATGATGCTATTGATGTTATTGGTAGGGTGATGGTGGTGTATTGGATGATGCTATTGATGTTATTGATGGGTGATGGTGATGCTGGTGTATTGGATGATGTTGTTGATGTTATTGGTGGGTGATGGTGATGGTGGTGTATTGGATGATGCTATTGATGTTATTGGTAGGGTGATGGTGATGCTGGTGTATTGGATGATGCTATTGATGTTATTGATGGGTGATGGTGATGCTGGTGTATTGGATGATGTTGTTGATGTTATTAATGGGTGATGGTGATGCTGGTGTATTGGATGATGCTATTGATGTTATTGGGGGGTGATGGTGATGCTGGTGTATTGGATGATGTTGTTGATGTTATTGATGGGTGATGGTGATGGTGGTGTCTTGAATGATGCTATTGATGTTGTTGGTGGGTGATGGTGATAGTGCCTTTGATGTTATAGGTAGGGTGATGGTGATGGTGGTGTATTGAATGATGCTATTGATGTTATTGGGGGGTGATGGTGATGGTGGTGGTGTATTGGATGATGCTGTTGATGTTATTGGTGGGTGATGGTGGTGGGGGTGGTGTATTGGGTGATGCCTTTGATGTTATTGGGGGGGTGATGGTGGTGGGGGTGGTGTATTGGGTGATGCCTTTGATGTTATTGGGGGGTGATGGTGGTGGGGGGTGGTGTATTGGGTGATGCCTTTGATGTTATTGGGGGGTGATGGTGATGGTGGTGTATTGGGTGATGCCTTTGATGTTATAGGTAGGGTGATGGTGATGGTGGTGTATTGGATGATGCTATTGATGTTATTGGTAGGGTGATGGTGGTGGGGGTGGTGTATTGGGTGATGCCTTTGATGTTATTGGGGGGTGATGGTGGTGGGGGTGGTATATTGGGTGATGCCTTTGATGTTATTGGGGGGTGATGGTGGTGTATTGGGTGATGCCTTTGATGTTATTGGGGGGTGATGGTGGTGGGGGTGGTGTATTGGGTGATGCCTTTGATGTTATTGGGGGGTGATGGTGGTGTATTGGGTGATGCCTTTGATGTTATAGGTAGGGTGATGGTGGTGTATTGGATGATGCTATTGATGTTATTGGGGGGGTGATGGTGGTGGGGGTGGTGTATTGGGTGATGCCTTTGATGTTATTGGGGGGTGATGGTGGTGGGGGTGGTGTATTGGGTGATGCCTTTGATGTTATAGGTAGGGTGATGGTGATGGTGGTGTATTGGATGATGCTATTGATGTTATTGGGGGGTGATGGTGATGGTGGTGGTGTATTGGATGATGCTGTTGATGTTATTGGGGGGTGATGGTGATGGTGGTGGTGTATTGGGTGATGCCTTTGATGTTATAGGTAGGGTGATGGTGATGGTGGTGGTGTATTGGATGATGCTGTTGATGTTATTGGGGGGTGATGGTGGTGGGGGTGGTGTATTGGGTGATGCCTTTGATGTTATTGGGGGGTGATGGTGATGGTGGTGGTGTATTGGGTGATGCCTTTGATGTTATTGGGGGGTGATGGTGATGGTGGTGGTGTATTGGGTGATGCCTTTGATGTTTTTGGGGGGTGATGGTGGTGGGGGTGGTGTATTGGGTGATGCCTTTGATGTTATTGGGGGGTGATGGTGGTGGGGGTGGTGTATTGGGTGATGCCTTTGATGTTATTGGGGGGTGATGGTGGTGTATTAGGTGATGCTGTTGATGTTATTGGGGGGTGATGGTGGTGTATTGGGTGATGCCTTTGATGTTATTGGGGGGTGATGGTGGTGGTGATGGTGATGGTGGTGTATTGGGTGATGCTGTTGATGTTATTGATGGGTGATGTTGGTGTCTTGGATGATGTTGTTGATGTTATTGATGGTTGATGGTGATGATAGTGTGTTGGATGATGCCTTTGATGTTATTGGTGGGTAGGTTCGGAGGCTACGTATTGATTCAGAGGTCATGCACATAGCAGGTCGCCAGCCCACTGTATCTTTAATAGCGTTTCGAATCTCCATCTGTCTCCAGCAATACAACAGGGGATTGAGAGTAGAGTTCAGAAAAATAAGAACCAATCCAACCATCATTGTTATCATAGCTTCATGTTTTTGTTTCATGTTTTCCATAGGCATCATACACCCAAATATATAGGGAACATACAACACGATATACAACAGGAAAATGTACACAAGGTTCATGACTGATGATTTGTACTTGTTCATGTTTGGAAGAGCTGCAACTGGTTGGCCAGCCATTTGAATCTGTATCTGGGCATGGTGGTACTTAAGTATGCGATACATCTTGTAGTAGCAGAACATTATGGTCATCATGCTACCAGAAAAAAACAAAACTACAACAGTCTTGTATAGTGCAAAACTTACCGGTAGAATAATGCTCGTCACTATAGATATTAGCCACAGTCCTATACATGAGTAGATGACTCGTTTCCTGGTGACTACAGCTGTGTATCTCAGATGTAGATACAGAGCAAGGTACCGATCAACTGTAGCGGCTGTCATGGTAAGAAACGAAACAGAACCAAATATATGAGAGCTCACGCTAGCAACGTTTGCGACATTGCAAATTATACGTTCACTTATGTGACTGATATTAACTGCACTACACGTCATCAATAAAGGTAATACCCAGATTGCAACGGCCAGGTCCGACAGAGCAAGGTTTCGTAAGAAAAGGTTCGATGTCGTTTGTAAAATACGGCGTCTCCATATAACTACGAGGACGAGCGCGTTTAGGATGGCTGCCGGTGGAATCAGCATTGCAAAGACCACTAAAAGTATCGGTGATGACCTTTCTAGATAGGTATTGGAATGGTTGACCCAGTCCGTGAGCTTCCCACAGGAAAAATTGTTCGCCATTGTAAGGAAACTTGATATCTTAATGAATGAAAGCGTCATATTATGAGTAATTTTCCTACCAAGCCAACACCTTTAATGCGACCCCTAGTGGGCGCTAATAATTAAGGAGTAGTCAATGCTTAGTTGTGCGTATATCCAGTTCTGGATACAAGCGGGAGGCTGACAAGCACATCCAAATAAGTATAAGAGTCGCACGAGGAGTGTACAAAGCGTAGCCTGATGATGATTAGGAAATTTGTTGACAGTGGGCTTCTTGTTGGAGCTGTTTTCCTCGACCTTACCAAGGCGTTTGACGTAAACAGCATTCCAAGTTACTGGGCAAACTACCTCAGTATGGAATAAATGTAAAAGAACTGAAATGATTTGAGGACTAACTCTTCAATCGAAAAGCTAATATTGTATATAACAACCATTTATCAGAAGTATTAAGTATAAATTCCGGCGTGCCACAAGGATCGATTTTGGGACCGCTGCTGTTCTTAATGTTCTTCAATGACATCACTGACACCATTGTAAATTCTAAAATCATCAAGTATGCTGATGAAACTGTCATTTACATTACTGACAAGGATATTGAGGAAATTAACAGGAAACTTACTGATGACATGAAGTTTATTAGTGAATGGCTTGATGAGAATGACCTGATTCTGAATCTTAACAAAGGAAAAACTGAGGCATTGTTATTCGGAACTGCACAACGCATCAAAAGGTCTGACGGGAATATAGAAGTTGGATATAAATACACAACTATAAATACTACAAATGAATATAAGTACCTTGGTGTTTTAATTGTTGCTTCGCTGAACCTTAACTCGCACTTTGAAAAATCCTTTAAACGTGCTACTGATAGACTGCGTTTATTAAGGAAACTGAGGTCTTATCTTGATGAGAAAGCATCCAAAGCCATTTATATTTCTATGATCCTGCCAACTTTATCCTATTGTGGTATTCTATCACTTAAGCTTTGACAAGACACTCAAGACTTGACAACTTTCACGATCGAGCCCAAAAAGCAGTATCTAAAAGAAATGATAGTGTACGTTCTGTACCTCACTTCACCCCTATGACAGCCAATAAGAAACGGGCTTGTGTCCTAGTGAAGAACCCTCTGGACGGTGAAATCATAGTTGATAAAGGGGAATGGTTAGGAAACCTATTGTTATTAGGTCTTTGTTCACTTTTGATGTTGAACCAGTCTTGACCGTGCACAATGTTTGATTTATGCTCGTCCCGGCGAAATTGAAAAATAAGTAAACAAACTTTGCCTATGGGATTGTTATTAAAGAATATTCAAATGTCTCTTACAAATCTTTAAGTATTTTGAACTAGCAATCAAAAGAAAGATTTTGGTCTGTTCACTCAGCCATTTCTAATAATGGTAAAACAATAGTAAAACAAAGGATTGTGCACGGTCACGCTTGAAAAAAGTGAACAAAGACCTATAACAATAGGGTTTCCTAACCATTCCCCTCTATTAACTATGGTGAAATGTGTAACCCTTTCAAGAATTACTTCACGATCCAACAACATACACAGAACACAAGAAACAACTGTCTTAGTATTAAACTTCCAAGTCTTAAGACAGAATATGCTCGAAAAGGATTCTACTTCATGGCTGCCAAAATATATAATGAACTTCCAATAGATATAAGAAGGACTAAAAATTTTAAGGGTTTTAAAAAACGTTTAGATGAACACTATAAATGAATCAGTAATATATGTAATTTAATTTATATTTTTAATTTTTTAAAGGCCATCTTTTTAGTTTTTAACTTAGTTTCTTTATGTTATTTTTAGCAGGACCCCCATTGATAACAGCAATATTGTTGAAGGGTCTATATCCTGCATAAATATTCGTCTTATTATCATCATCATCATCATTCATCATCATCATCATCATCATCATCATTATTATTACTATAGCTACTTGAGTGCTTAAGCAACCTCCCAATTGCATCGAGAACTGGATAAACGTACAACTAAGCATTGACCATTGCTTTTATAACATAGCAAAACCGTCAAAATATATTCTATATGTTCTATGTTACATGTTCATTTCTAAATGCACGTTCGCCGGTGTGTGGTGTGCGGTGTGCGGTGTGCGGTGTGCGGTGTGCGGTGTGCGGTGTGCGGTGTGCGGTGTGCGGTGTGCGGTGTGTGGTGTGTGGTGTGTGTGTGGTGGTGGTGTGTGTGTGGTGTGTGTGTGGTGTGTGCGTGTGCGCGTGCGCGTGCGTGTGCGAGAGAGGTTTTGGACGTGATATATTAAGTTTATGAAACGGCAATGATAAAGTTGTGACATATTTTCGGGCCTAACTGCTGAAATAATGCTAAAAATTAATGTTTTCGATGATCGAAATTTCACCTATTAGAACTGGATGAAATCTGGTTTTGAAAAGCATTTTAAAAAATCTAAAAACAAAATCCAAAAAATTAAACAAAAAGCGAAAATTGAAAAACAAAAACCGAAAAGTAAAAAACCAAAACCTGAAAAGAAAAAAAAAAAAAACAAAACTGAAAGGTAAAAAGAAAAGTGAAAAACAAAAAATGAAAAGTTAAAAAAAAAAAAAAAAAACCCGAAGAGTGAAAAACAAAAACAGATGTGACTCTCCTGGGCTTCCGTATCTGATCGCCTCCGATCCTTTGGTTTCGAAGAGGTTTGATTAAATAACCAGTTTTAGTGCAACTAGCCCCTTCAGGATGCCTTCGGGATTTGAAAGCCCTCATAAAGCTTAAATAAGAATGGCGCGTTCGAATGATGTGTTTGAATTGGAAACACCCTTGGACCTAGCCTCTTTTCGAGAAAATTCACGAATTTTCAATTTCTGGCTTAGTTTTTTGAATACGCATTTTATTTACACTAGATTATCCCTATAACAAAAATAAATAAGTAAATAAATAAGTCCCAGAAGATAGAATTGAGGATCTTTAGAAGGGTCTAGGTCCGAGGGTGTTTCGATGGCAACACCTTCACTGCTTTACTCTGCACTATAACCAAAATATGTTTCAACCATTTTTGTATAATTTTCGTTGAGATATACCAAGCACAGGTTTATAGAATGTCAGACATACCAGAGGTATCAATTCAGCTGCAAAGTCAGTATCATCAGTGAAAAAAAAACTTTTCCTACTCCGTCCTATTTAGCTATAAGAGCAATTCAAGAAAAGTGAAAGTTTTTTTTCTGAGGAGATGAGAGCTCTTCTAGTGATTGAAGCAATCCTTTTAGTCGTGCTAATTTTATCTTCTAAGGTCCCACCGCATTTTGAATCACTACCATTATCAGTAAAGTGCGACCCGCAGAGTATCTCGTTCGCAGACTATAAAGCCTTTGCAGCTTATCTGGCAAAAAATATTAGCCAATCAAAATAGAGAAAATGTTCATAATTGTGGTTTCACTTTTCCTCTTGAAATTATGGATTTCCAAGCCACCAAATGGGAAGGGAATGCGAGGGCAGGCATGTCTTTATTATTTTTCGGCTATAAAATGATAGAAATTTAGGCTAAATTTAAGCTTAATTCCCTTCTTTCGAGATATTTAGCGTAATATTTACTTGTTCTTGACTTCACCAGCTCATAAACCAAATTTCATTGTGATTTAAGATGTGTTGTTGTCATTCCATCCACAATGATTCATAGCTTTAAAACAATAGTTTGTTTTCATGTGACGCCATTATGAAATAAAGCACTCTTAAAGACAATGTCTTGAGGGACTGAAGATATTTTGGACTGAATTAAATATTTCAGAGAATAATAGCTAGGACTAAAGCTTTTTATTTAGTCTAAAATCTCACTCAACATATTTTGTGTGTATGTGTGTTTTTTTTTTTTATTGTAGTTTTTTGATCGACGGTTTTCCAAAAGGTGGTCGGCGAACGAGACGTCACACTTTGTGGGTCGCACTTCAACGATAATGGTACTAACATATATTTTATGTACTATAAAATTTTCATTACAAGTAAGATTTGTCTAAATGTGGTCTAAGAGAATTAGCCAATCAGAAAGCAGGTTGTCAAGTTTTCTCAGAGTTCTATTTTGTTGGTAAGCGTGAATATCACTCAAACCTACTTGCCACAAGATAGTGCAAAAACATCATATAATAAAACAGCAGAAACTTGTGGATAAATTGACACACCGTAAAAAGCTTTGTGAAATTGACGTTTCGGACGTTAGACCTTCGTTAGTCCTTCGTCATTCGTCGTCTTACTCCGACGAAGGACTAACGTCCGAAACGTCAGTTTCACAAAGCTTTTTACGGTGATTCAATTTATCTACAGGTTCCTGCTGTTTTATTCAGAACCACCGACGCAGTCCTCGCTAGAACTCTAATAGTTATCACCACTTATTATAGAATTAAACCAGAGTAGAGACTTTCTAACAAAATTCTGCGCTCAAATAACTTCTGACAAACGGTTGTGGCATTAATGAGGGAGGAGTTTATATAGTTAAAATTAAAATTCTACTTCTTTCATGTACTATTTAACAATTGGTGTAGAAAATATAGGGAAAAATAAAGTTTTAAGAAACATGTTAACGTTTGTTTCAGGGTTTGATCTGTGAGTTAGCCGTGCCCTGACTTAGATCAGCCCAGAGGTTGTTTCAGGGTTCAATCTGTGAGTTAGCCGTGCCCTGACTTAGATCAGCCCAGAGGTTGTTTCAGGGTTCACTCTGTGAGTTAGCCGTACCTTGACTTAGATCAGCCCAGAGGTTGTTTCAGGGTTCGATCTGTGAGTTAGCCGTGCCCTGACTTAGATCAGCCCAGAGGTTGTTTCAGGGTTCAATCTGTGAGTTAGCCGTGCCCTGACGTAGATCAGCCCAGAGGTTGTTTCAGGGTTCAATCTGTGAGTTAGCCGTGCCCTTACTTAGATCAGTCCAGAGGTTGTTTTAGGGTTCGATCTGTGAGTTAGCCACGCCCTGACTTAGATCAGCCCAGATGCTGTTTCAGGGTTTGATCTATGAGTTAGATCAGCTCATAGGTTGCTATAGGAATTGTGGGCGGTGTGTCCTATTAATGTGTCGCCTGTCACCAATGCAAACCGGGTTAGATTCCCGGACTTGGTGTCGTTTGTAAGTAGAGTGAGCAGCAGTTTGCTTGTTGGATATCTCCTGTAATTCTAGGGTTTTTTTCCCTCCTCAGAAACACGATCATTTTCTAAAATCTAATCCGGCTGCCTTTCTATCTATTGGGTGGCTTATCTTTTAGCCCGCTTAACGCCATTCAAACTGCAGTGGTCTAATTCCTTCGCGATCAAAATTAGAAAGTATTTTTCACGACCAACCAAAATGTGGAGAAATATGATTTGGCAGATCCAAAAGCCCTGTCTTGTAAGCCGAACGACACATAAATCGGTCAGAATTTGATTGATAATAAAATCCTAGAATACACTTTCACAAACTTATTATATTACTTACCTTATTACAGTCAAGCTCATGCGTTCCTAACAAGATTCATCTCGCTTCGAAGCGTGCATTAATGCAACGAACGTTATAAATTTCAAGCCCGGCCTTTGTCTCAAAAACATCAAAATGTTCATTTGTGAAAGGACTTTTTGAACAAAACATCACACCACAGATCAGTTTAAAATGGTAGCTACAACTGTAGAAAATAAGTTTGGCTTTGCACGAATCTGTGAAGAACTAAATAACCTTTTGATTCGAGCCCGGATTTGAAATTTTTTCAAACGTTCGTTTCATTAATGCAAATTTCAAAACAAGATTGAACTCAAACTTTGAATCGTAAACTGAATGTTTGAATCTCGATAGGAACGCATGAAAACAGCGAAAACAAAAAGCATTTTTCGTTCAAAATTATTCTTTTCTCTTACAGGCTTAAACATCGCTTCGCAACCCGCGGGCACGTTAAAGCAAGGCAAATATATGTAGTTCAAAAAAACACAAACAAAGAAATGAAAGACTATGTATTTATTGACTGAGGTGGAGGACCGTACGGGAAAATATTTTGGCTCCAGGTGATGCCGTACAAATGACACAAAGCCAAATATTTTCCCGTACGGCCCGACCTAACTCAATCAATAAGCATTTTATCATATGATTCCACGAAAAGAAAAATAACACGGTCGCAGGTTTCGAGCAGGGCCGTACGGATTCGTACGGCCCTGCTCAAGCCATTTCCCCGAAGGTTTTTTTAAGCAAGAGCGCGCGCCCCCGGGCAGATACGGGACATATGATAATGTATATACTTAAGGTGGCTGGACCCCCTCACGCTTGACCGCTACCTTCCACGTTTGGAACGCTGCTGCATAAACGTGTTTTATCCGATTGCGTATCCGATTTACTTCCGAAGCATGGTAATTCACAGTTATGACAAACGTCTCACGTTTGAATAAAAAACTGTTTGTGCTTCGGGAGTAAATCGGAAAGCAGCCAAGCGAGATCAGACCGTGCATGATGCGAAAGAATTTTGGTGTTATGGTCATTGGCAAACAATAGAATTCCCAGAGCATCAAATCGTTGGGAAACGATCAATGTTTTCTGTATTGCTCGTTCGCTTTAGATCGCTTTAGATGAGTTCAATAGTCTTGCAATTTTGGATAATATTAGTTTAAGCTCTAATTTGTATCCAGACGTAGTTTTGAAAGAAATTATCAACGACTTTTAGAATAATGGAAGATCTAGTAAGTTTGACTAGAAACCCGCGATGAAAAGTGCGCATCAAATGTTTACCCCGTCTTATGCATTATACGTTTTCACAAGATCGCATAAGTCGATTACCTTCAAAATGTTCCTTTTAAAACTAGATACAGAGTAAAACTAAATGAGGAATGACTTTTGTTAATGTATAGCTCTGAAATATTGATTTCGGCCGTATCAAATCCATTGTTTGGTTTTGAAGTAGATTATGCACTATATTTAAAGAGTCTCAAACATCTCATAATTAGCTAGATAGATTTTTTCAAAAATCCCTACAAATGGAGGTATCTAGTATATAATTATGTGGCACAAGGCATTTTATTGTTGAACGCTCTGCAAGGCTAAAATTGTTTTCTAAACGAAAACAAATATTTCATCATAATCACGTCTTATGACGTCTGATCTCATTAAAAATTGCATCAAACATTAATTCAATCTTTATGTGACTTACACCAACTTGCAAGAACATTGACATACAAAAATAGAACATTAGTGATTTAGTGGGATAGGAATCAGATTAAAAAACAAAAGAAGATCACTGAAGCTGAACTTTTTCTTTTGTCTTTTAATGTATTCCTTTCTCACTAAATTACTAATTTTCTATTTTCGTATGTCAACGTTCTTGCAAATAGGTGTATGTGCCAAAAAGATTTGCAATCGGATAAAACACGTTTATGCAGCAGCGTTCCAAACGTGGAAGGTAGCGGTCAAGCGTGAGGAAGTCCAGCCACCTTAAAATAACCCAATAAGATATTTAACTTTTAGTTTTCTCTATATTTCTAGTATTGCGATCTTATTCTCAAAGAAAACGTTTTTGAAATCTTACCTCAGTATTATTTGGGGGAAATGTTGAGTTCTAAAATTGTGGTAAGTTCGTTTATAAACGAAGGATTCTTTAATAGAAAACAGCTCTGCTTTTCTTGGTGGTTTTGGACTCTAACAAATGATAAATAGGTTCACGGCTTTATATAAAACCCATTCTCTTCCCCCCAGAGCTCCCCGGTTGACGTTCGACCCTACAAGCCGAAGTATCTCACTGGGAAACACTGGAAATTCTGGTTGGAAAACAAATGGTGTGTGTCGTTCTAATCAGAAAGTTCTGGAAAACTCGGTCTTGCAATTTTAATTGGTAATCCACTTTTTCCGCTCTTTTCGGTTCAAGATAATGTCCTCCGTAATGCGAAAGAGTAAAAAAATCATTAAAAAATGCACTAGAACTTTTTTTTTTCGTGCGCTCCTTTGTTTTCCTATATAATTTCCCTATGGTATCTGATGTCGATCTTATGTTTATATATTCTGACAAGGGAGGAAACTTCAGTGGCCATATTTAAACAAACAACTCACTTTAAACCACGATTTCATGATCATCGTCTTTTAAACCTCGAACTCCACAAAAACCTTGATCAAAATGATCCCCGACGATGGGGGATTAATTCATTTATTTAAAACTCTCATGGCTCTTCCTCCAAGCTTTCTATGAAATCGATGCTTGTTATGCTTTTCGTTTTAGAAGTCCTGAATGTAAATGAAAATATTTTAATAAATAAATAATCAGCTTAGCTAACACCAGTTTGGTTTCGTTGTTTATAGGGTGTCGGTAGACGCGTGTACCATTTTATTAAAGTCAAAGATTCCTGCTTTTTTCGGTTCTTTCGGTAGACGCGTGTACCATTTTATTAAAGTCAAAGTTTCCCGCTCTTTTTGGTTCTTTCGGTAGACGTGTGTACCATTTTATTAAAGTCAAAGTTTCCCGCTCTTTTTGGTTCTTTCGGTAGACGCGTGTACCATTTTTTTAAAGTCAAACTTTCCCGCTCTTTTTGGTTCTTTCGGTAGACGCGTGTACCATTTTATTAAAGTCAAAGATTCCCGCTCTTTTCGGTTCTTTCGGTAGACGCGTGTACCATTTTATTAAAGTCAAAGATTCCTGCTTTTTTCGGTTCTTTCGGTAGACGCGTGTACCATTTTATTAAAGTCAAAGTTTCCCGCTCTTTTCGGTTCTTTCGGTAGACGCGTGTACCGTTTATTAAAGTCAAACTTTCCCGCTCTTTTTGGTTCTTTCGGTAGACGCGTGTACCATTTAACGGATGTTAAACTTTCCCGCTCTTTTCGGTTCTTTCGGTAGACGCGTGTACCATCATGTTTCGACAGTCAAAGTTTCCTGTTCTTTTCTTACGATTAGCGAATGAATTTCCAATCCGACGGATTGTATTATAAGTTAAGCACCCGTACGTGGTAATAGCCTATTCTGATTAATGGTCTTATTCTTATTCTTTTCTTTTTCTCTGGTAAATAAAAATTGGATATTTGAGATATTTGAATTTCTGTGCCTAAATTTCTTCAGCGAAGGCCAAACTCCTGACTCTAATCCGCTATCTTGAAATTACTTGCAACAGAGCATTGGGGAAATTTAGTCAAGCAGCAGTAAGGGGGACTCGCGGTCAATGTCAAAGATTTACGGGTTTTACAGGCGGTTTAAGGAAGGCGCCGGCAGCGGGAAATACCCGCGCGACAAGTCCTTACTGCTGCTGTGTTGGGAATCGTAAACGGAGGTTAAGATATTCCTTACATATAGATGGACACCATCACGAGCATTCGTAACAAAACTGTGCGCCGACTGCGAACTCAGGTGTTGGATCGCCTGGATGCGGACTTTGCCTTCACAACATTTATGGAGGGAGATACAGATGAGACGATGAGCGAAGAAAGAGCAGAAAGGATAATTGACTTGATGCCCGAAGGTAATTACCGGTTGGAGTTAACGTTCATAAAGTATTTAGACGGCGAGTGGATGATAGAAAAGGGGCGCAATCCTATCAGGGCGTCTGGTAAGAAGGACCTGTTTGTCTTAAACGAAAACACACGCCCGGGAGCATTGGTAGGAATAGACATGCTGTTCTACGAGGTTGCTTACCCTGTTACCGTAGTCATTTACGGTGCGTACAAGATAAAGACGCCAGACGTTAAGAAGTTGAAACCGATGCGACATCCCGGTAATTGCGTAGGGAAGTTAGTAAGAGAGTTCTTTGAAGACTCCTCTCGGGGCGGTAAACTGACTTTAAAGAGAAGAGAAGCCATCAGGAAATGGGAAAAAGATACTAATAGGACCGGAGGGTCGATAGACAACATCAAGAAGTTAGAAACGGCGCTGGAGAGGCAAATCCATGTGAAAGATATCACCGACGGCTTTATTTACTCCGGAACACACAAATATGGGGGCCGTGGTGCGCCTATAGTCATCTACCAGCACAATGGGCACGCCTGGCGCGAACTGCGGTTCCCAAGAAAGAAGGAAACGAAGGTCTATAAGAATTCTCCATTGGCAGAGTTAATCCATGAGAATTCCATTTGGTTGATGGATTCAGAAGGAAGTCAGTTTATGACACAAGACGGCACTTTGTATCGACCCGAAATTGAACAACAGCGCATTCAAAGCGCCTGTGAGACCTTAGGGGAAGACTTCTCTGACGAGGTCCTTAGCAGTCGCAGCTTGGACTTCTTAGCCGCAAAGAAAAGAAATGGATGGAAACCTACCCCAAAAGAGTTCGGAGACATAGCCAAAGCCTGTGTAGAACACGGTCACGGTGGTCTGTGGAACATGGAATACGACGAAGACCAATACGTGTCTTTGGATATGAAACACTGTTACCCTGCAAGCTTTAAAGGTCTAGGAGATTGTAAGGAATATTACGACCGTTACGGACATCCAGACTCCCAATTCTTCCGTGTGTCTCTAGATGGTCACTACGACTCCCCGGCAACGGGGTTTGTACGATTGACCTCTTGGAAATTAGCGTCGGGCCTGCATCCAATAATCTATGCGTGGTACGGAAAGCACCTGCAGGAGAAAGAATGGATACCGGTGCCCTTATTGAAGTTCTTTGAAGAGCGTAAGCTGCTCGAATACACAGCGCATAAAGCCATACTTTGTCACAGCGCCTTTACCAAATGGTTACCAGAGCATAACCCCACCGCGAGGATTGTCATAGGTAAATTCACCCAGGGCGCTAAGGAGGGAGAAAAACATATGCAGCGTCGCTTGATAACGGACGAAGGCGAACTAAGCTTCCTCATCAAGCGCGCCCATGACCAAGGAACCATGGTGTCCGTGGAGAAGTGGGACTATTTCATAGAAGCCGAGCAAAAAGAACGTAAGTGGAATGCTTTGTGTTACTACCAGGACCATCGACCGCAGTATTACCATCTGCGTGCCAGCATGTTAGCCTACGCGCACATTAACCTTCTCGCGATGCTGCTGCGGTTCGACAAAGAAGACATTCCGCGTGTAGCCACGGATTCTTTGTACGTGAAACCGCACGTCTTAGAAAAGATGAAAGAATTCTACACAGAAGACGAGTTAGCGGAAAGTGGCCAATGGCGCGTCAAAGACGAAGAGATCAAAGCTTGGAGAGGCCGCGTAGAATATCACGGCGAGCACGCCCAGGGCACCGTAACGCCTACCAAAGAGCCTCTACCTTCAGTTGCGGACCCAATCTCTTACCAACGCTTCTCTTACCTTTACGGTACGGGAGGCAGCGGTAAGACGACGCGCGTACTGCAGTTATTCCCAAAAGTAAAGGTGCTAACGCCAACGCATCGTTTGGAAAGAGAACTCTGCGAAATGGGTTACGACGCTCAAACGTACCACAGCTTCTTTCGTTGGAATGGCCAAAAGTGGGTACCTGAAGCCATCCACGACATACCTCCCGTGATACTTTGGGATGAGATTTGCACCGTTCCTTTAGAAATCCTCTAAGAATTCGTAGAATTCCTCCGCGGGAAATGTCAAGTAATATTCGCCGGAGATCCATGCCAGCCTCCTCCAATAGCCGGAGAGATGCCCCACGAATGGTTAAAAGAAATGGTAGACCATGCGGAGGAAATTAACGCCGACTACCGCAGCAAGGATCAAGTAAGGAACCTGAAAGCGGAATTAAGGGGCCTTAGTGACGCTGAGCAATGCAAGACACTGCGCAAACGCGTACGAGCGAAGTCCTACGAGGATTTTCTATACGCCTGGCATCCGGAGGATCTGGTGTTAAGCAGCAAACGCGCAGCACAGTCACGCATACAAAAAGACCTGCTAAACATACACCAAAAGCGCTTCCCTACGCATTTGGTACCCGTCTGCTACAAACCCCACGACACCCGCATGCAGCGCCGCGACGTCTGGGTACCTGGTACCGACATCCAACTGCGAAATGCAGTAACGCACGATAACGCCTGGGTGCCTATAGGAAAGGTCGAAAAAATAACCTCCCATCCCGACTGGCGTTTGGGTTATTGTATGACAGTCCACAGCGCGCAGGGGCTTACCATAAAAGAAACCTTATGGATCATAGACCAGCGGCTGTGTTGGAGCAACCTTATCTACACCGCCGTAAGCCGCGTAGAATATGCCAAACAGTTAAAAAGAGCCTGGGGTCCGCAATTGCGCTACGATAAGACGCCAGAGGACGTAGCCAAAGAGAACATTGCTAAGAAACTCCTTCGCTACGAAAGACACGACGAAGAAAAGAGTACGGATCCCCGCTATGCGGGGGTCAAATTCGACCTATGCGTGGACGACGTCTATAAGAAAGGGGCAAGGTGTGCCAAATGTAACATACCTCTACTATGGAGGTTTGACCCAAATGATGATCAGCAGTTCTCCGTGGATCGCATAAATAATAAACGCGGGCATTGCAGAGGCAATGTAAGGTTGACATGCCTAGAGTGCAATCGGGCGCGCGGAGCAGCACTACTCTGAGTCCTTGGGGACTATGAGCAGCTCTTCCTTGACAAATCCACGACTTGGGCCATCTAGGTAATACAACACGGGTTGCCCTTCCTTGGTGACGGACTTCGAAATCTCATACGTTTCCAGGGACCAGTTAGGATCCGTGGCTCTCTTACTGCCACCTTCGAGTTCCCCCGGCTGATAGAGGTATCTGACCACTATGTTGCGGGGGAGCTTTTTTTCCTTCAGTCCGACCGCCCTCGAACTTCTGACGTAGGACTTGTGTTCCACGTGTTTCTTTTTTATGGCATCCTTGGGTTTTATTCCCGTAGCCCTGGCCGCCTCGTTGTTCAAAGCCGCGACGACCTGGGGGAGCCTCTGAGTCCATTCCCTGTTGCGTTTGGAGGGATCTTCCAGCTCTTTCCAATACTGGTATCCAAAGAGACGCTCAGCCAGGGTTTTATTGAATCTTTCGACAATGCTCTGACCCCTGTGGTACTCAGCTTCGGCTCTCCTAATCTTAGTGCTGTGGTCTTTCAGGGTCTTAGTAACCACGCCCATGAACTCTGTCCCCGCATCCACTTGCAGCAGCTTAGGCCATTTCAAGACGCGCTTATAAATCCTACCTAGGGCTTCTGCGACTTCCCCAGAATCCTTGCTGGTTATGGGTTCGGCGTCCTTGTATCTGCTTGCGATATCGACTACGGTCAAAGCGTACCTATAGGGCTTTTTTCTCACCTTATCGTGCGGTAAGAAGAGCAAATCCGCCTGATGAACTTCATTGGGGGTATTTACGGTAAAGCTGGGCCTGGGAATGCACTTAGGCACGGGAAGATAAACCTGCCAGAGGGTTTGTTTTCTTAACCAATTCTTAGCCGTTTCTTCTGATACCCTGGCCGCGGTCGCGAGTTTCTTAATAGCTGACGCTCCTTTCCAATAGCCTTCAGGCCCATAGTAAATCCTCTTGAGTTTGTCCTCTACGCGGCCCATTATATGAATTCCAAAACAAGATTGATCTTGCGTCCGTTAAAATCCACCGTCTCTCCGTCCACTTTAATGGTGATGTTTATGCTTTCTACCAAATTAGACAAGTCATAGCTCAAAGAAATGGGAGTGTATTCTACCAGATCGAATGGATTACCTTTGGGTGGAAACTTGGACATAAGAGAAGACTTTTCTCCATTGTTGTAACTATGGACTAAATCGCAATAGACTTCGTAAGAGGATGCGACTTTCCATTTCACGGGTATGGCTGTGTCGGTAATTGTCTTGCCCGAGGCACATAATAAAGATCCCAATGGGTCAAGCTTTACAAAAGTTACTGAATAGTTTGGCATATTATGTTTGAGGGTCATTTCATGCGGCAATCCCGTGGTGAGAGTATAACCGCGCTTGGCGAGCTCCTTAGCAAGGGAGATTGGCGTGTAATGTCCATCGGGCAGCATTTCACCTTGATATTTGTTAGGCGCCTTAAGTACGGTGACCAAGGCATTGACTAAATTATACCAAGAATTGTACAGAGAGCAACTAACCAGCCGAACCTTATGGGCTTTGATGGGGGGATTCAAATAAGTGGTAAAGTTATTCTTGTCGCTTTCCAAAAAGACGATCATTATATTAGATACGCCAAAGCTACGCCTCCCGCCAGCCCTGCGACTCCTACAAAGACCAATTCATTGTCTTTTTGTTTCTTAGAAGGCTGGTAGTAATTCTTGAACTGAGGCTTTCTTAACCCCGTTAATGCCGCGGGGTGTGCTTGCGCATAGAGCTTAAAGGCGTAGTCCGTGTTTTCGAAGTTCTTATCCGCCTGCATCTTGTCTTGGTAGTTCTTGTCCAACCAATCCCTGTAAGCTTGTCTTTTTTCATTCCAAGCTGCAACGTCTCGCTGATATTTCTCCAGCGCTAGGTCGTGTCTCTTCCTTTCGGCGGCCAAATCTCCGCTGCGATCACCTCTAACTAATCTATCCAAATACTGACCACCATAATTAGCTCCAGTGAATGCTAAGGCTGCAATAACTCCACCTGCGACCACGCTAGCCATTATATATTAGAAAATCACAGAGATTTTCACGAGTTACGTCGTTGGCAGGTACTTTTCCTTCCGTAGGTAATCCTTTACCATGATAGCCCCGCCTACGGCAGCGGTCATTTTAGCAAAATTAGCGAAGCTCTTGCTTGGGTCTTCAGTAAAGTCTTCTTTGAGCACTTTCTTACCTACCCAACCAATACCCGCAACGATGGAAGTAATAATAGCTGCTTCTTCAACAGTTTTCAACAACGCGGTCGACATTATATTACAAAGCGAGAAGGAAAATCTAGGTCGCCACGGGTGATAAATCTACTCCATTTCAGGGATCTTACTTTTTCTAACAGGCGGTTCCACAGGTGCGTGATATGTTGGCGGCACATGCACGGCCTCCCACTTTACTTTTGGCTTCGTAGCCCGCCATTGTAAGTAGAGGCTGCCTGCTGCTATAGCGACTCCTAACGCGCCAATGACGTATCCCGGATTAATAAAGGATTCCTCTTCTTTTTCCTCCACCTTTTCTTCCTTTTTGGCTTTGTTCTTCCTGTTCATCTCCGCGAGCTTCTTTCCGGCAGCGACTCTGCCCGGAGATTTAGCCTTGGTAATCTTTTGCTCCTCTTGGGGCTGCTCTACCTTCGACTCTGGTTCACTCATTTATATCTAAGGACTTGAAGGACTTGATAAGTACTTGAGAATGACTTAAGGACGACTTGGAAATAACCTGGGCGCGACCTGACCAAGTACTTAGGGATGACTTAACTAGGTACTTGAGGATAACTTAAGTAAGTACTTAAGGAGGACTTGAGGCGACTTGATCAGGTACCTCAGCAAGTGCCGCCTGGAAGACCTTTTCGACTTCTCTGTCCTTCTTGAAGTCCTTCCAAGAGGCACCAAAGGTGCCCGCAAGTTCCTTCAAGTCGACGTGCTGAGCTACGTGAAGTGCCGCAGAGGCGACTGCCATTAACTTACCGCACTTCAAAGACAACCACCCGCAGGTTATCTTAAGTTCTTGGGCGACGACATAGTCCTCGCTAATGTCCTTCTGTAGTTGCTCCACGTCGTCTATGGGCAGTGCAAGTCCAAGCAATTTAGTCGCAAGTCGGATAGCGGAGTCTGCTACGGCGTCCGTGGTCTTACTTGCAAGGGCGGCCTCGTACCTCTTATGGAACTTTTTGACTTCCTCTTCCGACAACTTATTAACCTGCTCATGGGTAAGTTCCTTGCCTATCATTTCTTTACACTTCCCAGAAGACACAAGGATGTTAAGTTGTTCCTTGAGGTTACTTTCATCTAGCTGCGTGGGGACTTCATCTAAGAGCTGCTCAATATCCATATACATTAGGAATCAAAGATCGCAGATCTTTATGGAATACGGAAACCTCAAAGAGAAGATCATTTTGGAATGTTGGTGCGTTTTTAAATGCCGCATGTATTCATGCAACTGTTCCTTGGATATCTCACCGCCGTAGTCAGAAAGGACGGTTTCCAGGTCTGACTTGCTCGGAGTATAAAATACTACGAGAGATCCTATGTTTTCCCTAAAAGGCTTAGAGACGCTGGTAAGCTGCTGCGAGAGCAACCAAACGCTAATATTGTCATGCCTACCGCTAAAGGCGAGTTTAACGAGCTCTGACGTGCGCCTTTTTACGTCGTCCCCGCAGGCAATGTCATCCAGTATGAGAAGTGTCTGTGTATCTTTAGGGAATTGTTTGTGCCAAAACTTAAGATGCCCAGATAACTCGTTAGGGTCTAAGATATCTACAAATAAGTCGTCATCTTTCACTCCTATACCCGTCCAGGTGCGGTTATTCACGTAGGTGGGGCATAATAGCACGATGTAGTCGAAGCGGTATCTAAAGGGTCCTAATAGCTGCTCCACGACGAATTGGGTCTTTCCGCAGCCGGTGGGTCCTACTCTCAGAGCGTTACAAGGCATGTGATCTGGGTTCATTTATATCCCTTCTTTCAAAGGGAACTTGTTCCCTGATATATATGGAGCCAGTGGAAGCAGTGCAAAGAATGGTCGCCGACGCAAAAGATAAAAGAGACACCATAGAAATGCAAAGGGAGGAGATAGACCGGTTAAAAGAGCGCGTGCAGGAGTTGTACGATGAAATGTGCGGCCTGAAGCGTGCAGAACGGTTTGGCGCGCTGATAACGATGGCAACGTGGGCTAAGGAGTCCGTTAAGGACTTCATGCGATATCCCCTGTAGAATGTTGACGTTTAGGTTAAATCTTTGTTAAGGATGCCTGGAAACTATTTCAAAGAGTGTCTCAGAATGTTGACGTTTAGGTTAAATCTTTGTTAAGTATATGTGGAAACTATTTAAAAAGTGTCTCAGAATGTTGACAATAAGGTTAAATCTTTGTTAAGGATGCCTGGAAACTATTTAAAAAGTGTCTCAGAATGTTGACAATAAGGTTAAATCTTTGTTAAGGATGCCTGGAAACTATTTCAAAGAGTGTCTCAGAATGTTGACAATAAGGTTAAATCTTTGTTAAGGATGCCTGGAAACTATTTCAAAGAGTGTCTCAGAATGTTGACAATAAGGTTAAATCTTTGTTAAGGATGCCTGGAAACTATTTAAAAAGTGTCTCAGAATGTTGACAATAAGGTTAAATCTTTGTTAAGGATGCCTGGAAACTATTTAAAAAGTGTCTCAGAATGTTGACAATAAGGTTAAATCTTTGTTAAGGATGTTAAATGGAGGCTAAGATATTGTTAAGTATATATGGACTGCTTGTTGTGTAAGAAGGTGTTCAGCACCAAACAAAGACTTCAATACCACGTTCGTCGCGGGGTTTGTACAAAGAAACCCCTTAGCCACGCTTGTAAGGATTGCGGTAAGGAATTCAGCACCGTTCAAAAGATGCAACAACATCAGGATAAACGCATTTGTGGGCTTTGTAAGGACTGTAATAAGGAATTCCACAACCCCTTCGAAATGCAGCAGCATCTGAAAAGGGGCGTCTGTAATCGAACCAGACAGTGTAGTTTCTGTAATAAGATACTTAGTAGTCGTCAACGTTTACAGACGCACCGGAGAACGTATGATTATAGGTTTCTCTCCCGCGCTTACGACTTGGAAGGCGTGGATTGCTACCAATGTGCGGATTTGATGTGTCGCTGCCCGCATAAAGAGGATTACTTAAGGAATCGCATAGATTACCATAAGAAGATAGTCCGTACTTTCCCCTCTTTTGAACGCGCCGAAGGCGTTCCGTGGACTAAAAGGGAGTATTGGAGGCAGGAGTGCGATCGTTGTGGTCGTGTCAGAGAAGAGGAACATATCTTCAACTGTCTTAACAAAGATTTAACCTAAACGTCAACATTCTGAGACACTCTTTGAAATAGTTTCCGGGGTGTCTTAACAAAGATTTAACCTAAACGTCAACATTCTGAGACACTCTTTGAAATAGTTTCCGGGGTGTCTTAACAAAGATTTAACCTAAACGTCAACATTCTGAGACACTCTTTGAAATAGTTTCCAGGCATCCTTAACAAAGATTTAACCTAAACGTCAACATTCTGAGACACCTTTTGGAATAGCATTTCTTGGGGCCTTTAATAGCAAAGCAGGGTTTGTGCAAAGAATCTCAAATCCCATTCTTATTTTTATTTATTATTATTAAGAATAATGATAATGAATTAAGGATATTTAATAATAATAAATAAAAATAAGAACCCCTTTTAAAGGGCACTTGCAGAATTCAATAATAATAAATAAAAATAAGGACCCCTTTTAAAGGTATATGCTAGCCTACGCAGCCGCCTTCTTAGGAGGATTCCTAATCACCCTTTCAATATATGGACTGTATTACGTGCGAACTACCAGCTGATTGCATAATCCCTGAAATCCCCACTCCGCGTAAAAAATACACCTGCCTTCATTGTGGCAGTGCATTCCTTGAAGAATCCTTTGTGGGGCATTGGTGCCCCGCGGATCCTAAAGCGCAGCGGACCCTATTAGACGTACTAGTAAGCTGAGGAACGAAGCTTAGCTATGCAGAGGACTCTCGGGCTCATACTTAACCACGTCAAATACCCACCTGCCATCCTTTTTACCATGACTCATAACATGGGTAACGTCCTGCCCTTCAATAGCGTACCTTATCCTATCGGGCGCCCAAAGGGTGTATGTTCTTTTTTTATTCTTTAAGACCAAACGCAGGCGGTCCAAGTCTTCAAAGACCACGTAATTCTTTATCTCGTAAATCTCCCCCACGGTTAAATCCCTCCAGTGCGTTTGTATGAACTTTAACTTGTTAAATTTATCCTTGTCCATATATTCTATGAAATATCTTTAAGTGTGTTGCCAAAGTCTCACTGGTTTTAAAGACCTTACAGCACCACCTGCAGGGAATTCGTAGGTGTTCAGCATACGCAGTGATCTCCCTGCAGATGTCGTCGTAGTCGTTGCTGATCATTACTTTATAACCGTTTTCTTCATACCTCTGTAAGAGTAGTTGCTGATCCTCAGATAACCTGCCGTTGCCTTTCGGAGTCTTTAGCTCTATACAGAAACCGCGGTAATGTGTGTGCGCATTCAAGATCATTAAGTCGGGTTGGCCGCGTTGATATCCTTTCTGCCAGCACTTTATACGTTTGCCGTCCGAATCCTGCAGTTCACCTAGACCAGGGGCTATGAGCATTTGGGGGTAAAACCTGCGGATGTAGTCCACTACCTTTTTATGCAGGTCAAACTCATTTTCTATTTTGAATACCAACTTGTTTGGACCGTCAAAGCGCCTTTCTATTTCATACTTACCTGTTTTCCTGAGGGTAGGGAGAACTTCCTCTAAAACCCAATCCTGGAATGTCTCTGCCGTTGGCATCTTAGAGCTAAATATCAACTGATACAACCCAGATTCAGTTACGTACAGGGAATTAGGCTGTGAATAAGAGGGGAGGCGATTCACCTCCACTCTAAGTTCGCTAAGCTTTACCTTGTATTTATCGCGAACATGCGCCTTAATTGCATCTTTTGGGCGCTCGTAACCCAGCGCTAGCGCCACTTCCTTTGCTTTGAAGTACAAAGTTTCGCCTTGCACTATGCATTGCAGTTTGGTTTCGTTGTTTTGAAATACGCGAAGCATTGTATATATAGCATATTTCTCATGGCCATCAATAGGCAACACTCTTTAGCTGATTCATTTCTACGCTCAGTTGCGCGTCAGACACCACGAAAACGTAGCAGTTTATTTTGTCGCCGTCGCCCGCACTGGCGTTCTTGGTGCGCTTGATCTCCAATGTTATCCCATCCTGCGTATTTACTAAACGTAAACCCTGACCATGTAGGTCTTCGTCGTTCGTTGTGCGCATGTCGATCCACAGCGCGTACTTATCATTGAAGAATTCCTCAGGGTTAATTTGGTCGCCAAACTTGCGCGCGGCCTCTCTGTAAATGTCTTCAGGCTTTATTACCTGGGAGTAAACCTTGTTTGGAACGCCGTTAATATTCACGCCGACGTTAGTAATGTTAGGGTTGTGAAAGGCTTCGGAGTCGCGCTTACCGGCCTCGTAAGGTTTAGCAAACACCAGCATTAACCCCGTGAGACTTCTTCGCGGGAGGTTAATGCTTTGATTGATAACCTCATCCGTCTTATCCAAGAAGCTAAATGTCTTATACATCACTACGTGGTCGTAAAGGAATGCCTTTCCGGAGCTGTATTCCATGCCAGCGCTACGGGCCAGCTCTTCGCTGTACACCGTTTCGTACTGTAGCTCTAAGTTGGTAATAGAGTATGGGGTTGTTTTGGTAAGTGCAGTGGTCAGCCCACCAATGATGTTATTAGCATCTGCTAAAGTTACTTCAAACTGTAGCTCGGATAACTGTCTTGGGTAATACACACCGTGATTCGTAATCACTTCAAAGTCCAACGGTATGACATACTTGCTACCATAGGCGGTCTTTATTCGCTTTGCGTCTGCTACTGCGGTTTCTCCGCTGCCGTCAGTAGGTTGCGTTTTCGTAGGTGTGCGGACCTTACGTAGAATGACACTACCAATTCCTTGTTCTATCCTTTGCGCGCGGTCAAAGGCTGTCAACCATAAGTCTTTGTACGTGGTATACAGATCGTACCTATTTAAGTCCAGCAAGGATTCCCCGGCGAACTTTACGCGCATCTTAGAAACAATGTTGCGACCCACGTTGTTAACGATAATCCTTTCATCTGTGGGGCTTGACTGTACCGCTAGGTCGAACCTTAAAGCCAGGGTGCCAGGAACTAAGACTAGGTTATCCGTTAGACGGGGCACGCCTACGTACAAGGTTTCTCCTGGCTTTGCGCTAGAAGGTGTGAATGTGACCCGGTGAAAGGTGCGTTCTGCCTTTAGTCCGCCAACCTGCTTAGGTAATACGTTTGGGTTTAACTTTGAGCTTATCATATATAATGGAAGTAGAAGGAACGGATTTCGATCCCCTTACCGAAGAAGGTCAAGTAGATATTAACGACGACGAATTCGACGCATGGACTCAGGGTGCGGATACCGACCCCCTAGTTTACGACGCAGCCCTAGAAAACAAGTATGGTGGCAGATGGAAAAGCGCCAAAGCCGCCTTAAGAGACATGTGGAGAACTAAGAAGCCTAATGAACCCGCTCCTAAGTACTTGGAAATGGAAAACATGGACCAACCGGAGGCAGCTGCGCGGGAAACCACGGAGTGGGCAGCGCGGGAGCTAGAGCTGCGCTACACCCACCTTGATGCTGACGAGGTAAGGCTCACAGAACGCGGAAACAAAGTCCTAATAAGCGTCCAAGACCTGAGATTTCCCGACAAAGACCGTTGGACGAAACCGCAACCCCTCTTTGATGAGAATGGTGACGTTAGGGGCGACGTCTTAAGATTAAAAGGCTTTCAGCAGGCTACTAGAAGCATGCTAGAAAGGTTGAGAGCCCTAACCGAAAGGGTTGAAATTGAAAAGCGTGCCGAGGAGCTGCAAAGGGAGTTAGAAAAAAGAGACGCAGAGTACGCAAAGCAAGGTCAACTACTTGCTGATGCTGAAAAGAAGTCCGCCCATCAAGATGAAAGAATGAAAGAAATGAGAAACCAGTTGGATAAAACCCTGCGCGAAAGAGATAAAGCACAAAGGGACTTAGAAGAAGCTCAAAGCTCTGGCACCTCAACGGAAGCGCTGCGGGAAACGCTGGAAGAAAGGGAGGAAGAATACATGAAGCAAAACCAGCGGCTCGCCGACGCACATAGGAGGGAAGTCGAATACAGAAACCAAGAAATAAGTGAGCTGGTAGAACAAAGAACCAAAATTCGTCGCGAAAGAAACCAAACCCAAAGGGCTCTTAACCTTGCCCTGCAGGAGTTGGACTTAACAAGAGACGACGCTAAGGACCTACAAACTACCATAGCTGGCTCTTTGGTGGAAAGGCGGCGGTTGGTTGCCGAAATTAACACCAAGGAAGAACAAATCCGGCAAAGAGATCAGGCCATCGAAGACCTGGAGGGGCAAATAGAGCGGCAGCAAGAAGTAATCGAGGACCAAACTCGTACCGAGGAAGAAAGGGAAGCAGCTCAAAAGGAAGTAGATACGCTCGAAATACGCCTTGCGGAATTGCGGGCTCAAAAGGAAAACCTGGAAAAAGAGCTGGGGCTTACCACCAAGGAAAAGGTAAAAAGAGCTCTGGTGAAGTATGGTATTCCGCTGGCATTTGCGGTTGCTATTAGCACCGTAGTAGGAGTTATCCTATCCACGCTTAAGGCTACAGGCGCGGGCGTAAAGAAATTAGGTAAGGGACTAACGGACTTGGGAAAAAAGATGGCAGCCGGTCTTCCTGGGCTGCTGGGTTCGGTTGTTTCCTTGGCACTTAGGGCCGGCGGAGAACTGCTAAAGTTCGTGGGGAATAACATTTGGATCCTCGTAGTAGCTATTGGGGTGGTCCTCCTGAAGAAGATGAAGGGTTAATCTTATCCTTATGTATTATGTCGGGCTTATCGTTGTCGGGTGTCCGAGGCGTCCTCGACTGGGGATAAGTAAAGATAGCATTCGCGCCGCCTTGATAATGCGGAACTAGTGGTATGGCGGTCATAGTAGAAATGGTCTTATGATGCCAGGTCCTGTCGGGGGTGTTAGCGTATCCGTCCGTGCTATTTATGAAAGCATAATAACCAAGATTGCTACTACCGTCAGGGTAAATCTGTAACTTAGCATACTTACAATTGACTACCATTTGAAACGTAGCCATATAAAACGCCTCGGCACTAAATGGATATGGCTGCGCCGAGAAATGAGTAGGACTTCGATTGTTGGTCAATGCCCTATAAGGAGCTAAGGGCTCATCATTCTCGTCAACCAACCTAAACCCTATGATTCCCGCCCGCCCCGAGGTAACGTTAATGCTACAAACGATCAACGCAAGACCTCCAACTTCAACCCACATCCCAATATCGAGCCAGGTGTGATCAGTATACCGCTCATCCCTTAAGTAATAAGCGTAATGGGCTTCCTTCCAATGTGGATTCATATATTAAAGACTAAGCACCGTAAGAGTGCTTATGGTCTTGTGGTTATAGGTCGTATCCCTTTGATTTTCTATGCTATTTACGCAAACGCTCCCAGTGTCGTCTACGCGTATTTGCAGCTTTACCTTCCCATGGCAATCAGCAACCATGTGAAAAGTCCAAGTCGTAAGATTCTCAGCGCTATTCGTTGGCGGCTCTACGGAGAAATGCGCAGGCTCCCTGTTGTTCGTTTTCGTACGCATAGGCTGCAGTATGCCATTCTCATCCAGGAACTTGAAGCCCACGTTGGCGTGACTACTCGTGCCAATGCAAATACTACAAAGGATTAACTTCTTTCCCGAGTAGTTCAAATTCACGGACATGCCCGTGACATCAACCCAAGATGCCTGGGTGTATTTTTTCTCGCCTGTGTAAGTCGTATAGACACAATCTACTCCAGCTACGTAGGGGTTATTCATCGCCATATATAATAACTCAGACCAATGCTCGCAGCTGCTAAGCCGGCTTTTAATAAGTCATGGTCATATTCCTCACGTATCGCAGGCAGGACCTTCTTCGATGGTTTCTTAACTACGGGTAGCTTCGTTTCGTGTGACTTTTTTGGCTCCTCTACGAAGTGAGGAATGCCCTTGGTAGTATCAGAGTTCACGTCATTCACCCCAAACTTCATGTCTTTGGTTGCTCGCTGCAGTTTGTTGTTATAACCCACAACGGAATGGGTGTTAATAACCAAATCGCTTGGCATTAACCAACAACCAGGCGACAAAGCGTAATCCAACCGCACTTTAGATTGCTGCACCGCTAATTGATATCTCTGCACCGACTTGGATATGTCATTTTCTATTATTGCGGACTCAAACAGGGCTAGGAATTCTTGTTGCGTTTCCTCTGAGGCGCCCTGGGCACCAACAATGGGGCTGCGGGTATTTACCTGCGCTCCCAGGGTGCAGTAGACGAATGCTTCTATGCTGCGGTTAATCCTAGCAAGGTTCTTCAAACCAATGCCCTTTGCGGCAAAGAATGGCGCCCAACAATCGTCTTTATTTTGTATGTAATAAAGTAGGTTATTCTTAGACGATGAACCTCCATCGTCGGCAAACTTAAAATACGGTATGTTTCTCTTTGATACCTCCGTAAGCTTACCATCCCAAATGTAGTAACCTACTCCCATACCATCCCTACCGGTGTCCTTATAACGAAAGCTTTGATCCTTAAGCTTAAACTCGTTCTTCAAGCGCTCAAATGCCGTCTTATCATACGCATTACTCAATTCACTAAACGCCGTTTCTCCTGGTAGTGGCACACCCAACTCCTTCAATATCCTACGCATCGTAAACGCTACGTGAAATCTCAAGAACGAAATGTCAAACATGTCGGCCGCTATCCCACACCCCTTGGTTGCAGCCCAAACAGCAAAGTTCAATTGCATTGGCCAATGCCCCATTTCTCCTACTGATAACCACTCATCGACCATCTTTTTGGAATTAAACTTTACCTTAGTAAATCTAAAGATGTCACTAACTTTCGTCTTAAACATTCCAGAACCTACGTCAATTTCCAAGTTGGTTACCATCTCAGCAAATTTACTTGATCCGCCTTTATTGTCGTAAAATGGGTAATCCTCCGTCGTTGGTAACAAGTTTGCAGGAAAGTTGGGCTTAGCAGGTGGCGAAATCTTAGGCTTAGGACTCAAGTCCGCATTGCTGTACATTCTGGAGCCTTGGTAATAAATACCATCGGGTCTTCTTTCGAACTTACTGGGGTCTGCATGTGGAAACATCTTCCTAAAGGCCCTCCAATTCCAGTAATCCCGGTTGTCGTGATGTGGCTGCTCCTCAATATCATTCCCAAAAGCGTCGTACATTAGTATATATAATGGATGTTATACCATCAGCACCTCCACTTTATCCTGATTTACCTAGGGAGGGACCTAACGAAATGAATGCCGAAAACTTCAGGCTCAATAAAGCAAATTTAATCCTGGCTTACTTGGAAGGGCAAACAAAACACTACGAAAAAGTTAGGAAGAAATACGTTAGAGCCCGGAGTACGCTACATAAGATTGCGATAACTTCAGGATCCATATCTGTTGTGTTAACGGGCTCTGGCGTTGCTACTTCGCTTACCGGACCGGGAATAATCGTTGGAGTTCCTTTGGCCGGCGTTGGGGCAGCCTGTGGTATTATTTCTGCTGTTGCTACGGGCATTATGAAACAGTTGTCAAGCAAAATATCCAAGCATGACACGACAATAGCTCTGTCAAGGGCTAAAGTAAATACAATTACCGATCTTGTCTCAAAGGCTTTGCGTGACAGAAAGATAGACGACGTAGAATTTTCGCTTATTCTGGCCGAAGAAGACAAATACGAGAAATTAAAGACGGACATAAGGAATAAAAAAACAGTCGTAAAAGATCTTTCCGAGGAATCTCGCAAAAAGATCTACCAGGAGGCAAAAGAAGAGCTTCAAAGAAAGCTTGCTCAGTAAATATCGTGACAGGGTTCTATTTACATATCGAACGCCGGCTGTCAGGTTCATATGCAAATTAAATATAATAATTTTCACATACATAAGTGTCCAGATGTGTCTGGCGTTCGCTTGTGATCGTGGACTTTGGAGCTGGGGAGGCCTAAAGTCCCAAGTTCGAGCCTCGCTGTAGACGCATTTGGACCGGTTGCTGTGAGTGAAAAAAAAAGCCTCCCCCACTCACAGCAACCGTGGGGGGAGGGGTAGAAAGTGCGATTCAACCCCGCGATGGGGGGTTTCGCGATTGGAAAAGTCAGGGGGTGTCTCGGGACGCTGTCCGGAGTTCACCCTCTGGTGGGTCGTAAGAAAGATGTATGTGTATGTACTAGAGGGCCTCTGGCGCGGGATGAAATAAGCCCCGTAAGCCCAAAATGCAAAAAACCCCACTGGGGATAGCTTGGTGTTCTGCGCGATGCATTCCCCAGTGGGGTTTCTGGCAACGCCAGTTTTGCATTGTTATTTTCTCGGAATCCATCCTAACAGGGGGTGGTTGGGGTCTATTTTGTAAAATATTTCGTAAATTACGTCAGGATAATAAGGAATATCCTTATCCAGCCGACAAAACATCCACTCGGCTTTTGTCATATCAGAAACCTCGGGAATAGACTTACCGGTAATTTCAGACAAAATGTAAGAGATGTCTTTGTAATATTTTCCTAGTTTTAATTTTTTCAGCGTTTTCCGTAGACTTCGTGGGGTTGGCTCTTCTAAATGGTCTATGATTTTCTTCCTTACTTCGTTGTCTAAATATACCGGTCGATAGCCTTGGATATGACTCATCCAGTCCCTAAAGTATTTTATTCTCTTATAAGGTGTTTTCTTACGACCTCCATTGGCGTAATATTGCTCTTTGGTAGCATTTGGTACGGCATTACGAATATTCTTACCACATTCGTAACACTGCGCTGACGTGTCGTCTTCTATTTGCATTTTCTTACCACAACACCAGAAACCTTGGGGCTTTGGTATGTTAACTCTGGGTCTTAGACAAATCACACAGAAATCATTGGCAAACTTTTTACATTCATGCATATATAAGACAAATATTCCTAACATAGCAGCAACAAATAACGAGACACGGGTATTTCCCGCTGCCGGCGCCTTCCTTAAACCGCCTGTAAAACCCGTAAATCTTTGACATTGACCGCGAGTCCCCCTTACTGCTGCTAGTCAGCTATCTTTATATGGGAAGTGCTCTAAGTGCTTTGTCGCTAGAGCAGCAGATGTCGAGGAAGGTGGTGCTTCCAGAAGAGTCCATGAAGAGACACTTTACGCGACCAACATTTGGTTGAAGAGCTTGAAGAGCTTGAAGAGCAAGAGGACAAACCTACACCATAGTTAATGGAGTTAACTATGCCTACACTAGCTAATTTATTTTTTCTTTTACCTGCGACATCAAAAATGTTCTCAAGTGTCATTATGAACGACGACGTCGACAATATACTATTTCTAACTGTTATTTGGTTAATCTTTCCACGGACGTTTTTTCTTCTATATTTTCAAGTTAAAGACGTTTTTTTCGAGCCGAAAACTTGGAATTAGGAAGTCTTGAACTACGAACAAAAAGTTTGCTGATTGGCTAATTCGTTCTGTCTGTTAGAACCAAGATCACCTGGTAGTTAAAAGAAGTTCTAGATACGAAGATACGACCGATTATCTTGGTGGTCCTTTAAGGGTCACCAATATGGCGGCCAAATCACGAAGGTTAATTGAAAATCATGTTAATATTGCAATAATATTAAAAATTCAATTCATAGAAGCAAATCACAATCAACAAAGTTGCCAAATCTGAATTGTTTCTTTTCCTCTTGGAAAAATAGATTTCCATATCACAGAATAAAATTAAGACCTGACAGATTAATAAACCCAAATCACAAATATTATTTTTTAGTGAATATTATTTTAATAGCTAAACGGTTATAAAATGGTAAGGTATGAAAATGAAGTTTGTCGAGTGACCGAGTGGTTCTGAATATAATAAGAAAATGAGGATATAGACATCAGGCGATACACTAAAAATAGGAAGACTTAATACCACCCCAAACCCGCCCCCATCCAACCCTGACTTACAGCTTCTAATTATAATTATTTTTAATTAATTCTAATTATAATAGAGACCTTTAGCACGACGTTCTTGCTAGGTACCGCAAACCTCAAACTGTAGTTCAACGTCAGGCGTTTTACATCAAACTTTCAACATTTATCAAGGCGTCATAACGAAGTTATTAGAGAGTTTTAGATTTACGTTCACGGAAAACGTGAAACGTCAGTTGACCAGTAAAAAATTCTTTTAAATTACTGAAAAAGAATCGCAAAAAAGTCCAAGTAGTAGAAAAACAAGAGTATTTGCGCTTGGTGAGAAGGTTTGTAAAAGGTAAAGTAAAATACAGGAAAACTATGAAAACGTGGTCACGTTTGGGTTTGCGGGGAGAAAAAAAGTCAATCTAAAACTCTCTATTACTGTAAGAACCGCCATATTGAATTTCATTAATGCTGAGTGTACATGTTTCTCCGTGTTTCTGGCCCTGATCACTAGCAGCTAGCGGTAAACCTGATGCTAAAGGTCTCTAATTGATGGGTTGCAAGCATTCCCAAAATAGATGTCCCAATTGATGTTAATAAGAAATCTTTTGTTAAATGGCACCAACGCTCCCCCGAGAGGCCGCGATGACGTAACGTGCAGTCGAAGAATATGAATGTATTATGTAATATGACTTTAAAGCGGCGTGGTAAACCACTATTGCAGTATGGATTCAAGGATGGCATATTATTAGCGCAGCTCGCCTCTCATCTCTGGGGAAACAGGTTCGATATTCCTGGACTCCTTCATCGCATGTGAGAAGAGTTTGTTAGGAAATGTTTTTCCCCAGTTTTTCCGGTTTTTCCCTCGCCACAAAATTTAGCATGCTATGAAAATTCCAATTTGATCTGTGAGTTAACGGTGCCCAGAGGCCCGGCCAAGAGGTTGTCTTCAGGGTTTGATAAAATGTGAAGGTTATTTTAAGGAATTTACGAATTAGGACGACCAAGTTCACTTCTCATCCATTGAAAGTGCTGGAACATGTTTTTGTCACAGCAACGACAAGGTACCCCCTCATCGCGTAAAATGATTTTCACACTCATACAAAACAAAATCTGCTTAAAATCTAACACCGTTAATTCAGCAACTCAGGGCAAGGGCAGGGTATGTTAAGGAGTCGCGCTTGGGAAATCCTTGTTAGTGAAGCAATTCTGGACTCCGGTGCACAGAACTGCCTGTATGTGCAGATTTGTGTTAAAATACTAGGAGTTATCGGCTGCTCAGGGCATGTCTTCAAAAAATGATTGACTTGGTACTCCTGCAAACTCATCTTCGATGCAATTTGCTTAGGATTAAACCCATCACCATTTAGTTCACATGCTTTTTGTTTCTTAGCTTTGCTATTCAAGACACAATCAGTGAGGAACCCCTTTTCTTTTGCTTTAGCGGCAATACGTTCCTTGACGTTATTCAAATCAGTGTAAGGGAACCCATCTTTTGTTCTACACGAGACAGAATTGAAGTCAAAAAGACCGTTTGCTCTGTTATAGAGATTCCCAATACTGTCACTACCCAATTCGCAGTATTTCTGGACGTATTTCTCCATCTTCAGTTTGTTAAGATAACAGTCGAGGAAGATGGTTACCTTTTTGAGAGCGCTGACCAGTTGCTTTTGCAATATGGTTATCTCAGCGTTGCTAGCTCGCTTTATACGCGCAAGAAATTTGCTGATTGCTGGAGCCGCTGACCTTAAATCACTTGACTGCTTAGAGGCTCCGAGGCAAAGATCCCGGATGCTAGCTAAGATAGTGTGGAGATCTTGGGAGGCCAGTTGCTTCTTGATGAAGATGACACCCTAAGAAAACAATTGATGGTTTTAAATCATTCCCAAGAGAATGTAATTACAAAAGACATTGCCACCATGTTGGATGATATAACAAAAGACATGACCACCATGTTGGGTGATATAGCAAAAGACATGGCCACCATGTTGGATGATATAACAAAAGACATGGCCACCATGTTGGATGATATAACAAAAGACATGACCACCATGTTGGATGATATAACAAAAGACATGGCCACCATGTTGGATGATATAACAAAAGACATGGCCACCATGTTGGATGATATAACAAAAGACATGACCACCATGTTGGATGATATAACAAAAGACATGGCCACCATGTTGGACGATATAACAAAAGACATGGCCACCATGTTGGATGATATAACAAAAGACATGGCCACCATGTTGGATGATATAACAAAAGACATGACCACCATGTTGGATGATATAACAAAAGACATGGCCACCATGTTGGATGATATAACAAAAGACATGGCCACCATGTTGGATGATATAACGAAAGACATGGCCACCATGTTGGATCTGTTGTTAAATTCATCCAACATGGCGGCCGCGAAAACCATCAATTGGTGTTAATCTGTGAGTTATTCGTGCCCTGACTTAGATCAGACCAGAGGTACGTTGTTTCAGGGCTCGATCTGTGAGTTTGCCATGGCCTGACTTAGATCAAATTGAAGGTTTTTACTTACCCTGTTGTTCAACTGTATTTTATAAGAATGGAGCTGACTGGCAAGTACTCCCGCTCGTGCCTGTGCTAAGCGCACTTCCCTTACGCCATTTCTTGCTCTATCACGCACTTTTTTACATGCTCGTATTTTCTTGATGATGCTATAGATATCCATCGCTTAAAAAAGACACAAATCCACACGTTACAAAGGCAAGGTAAGACAAAACAATGCAATTCTTAGAGGAAAAGAATTCCAGAGTAAGTTTACTGCTGCACCGTTTCAAAATCCCAGGTCGTAGTCTATAAGAAGTTCTATTGCATACAACCGATTCACCATGCAACGGATAACGAAGAAAACTGTGTTAGGTAATACCTAACACAGTTTTCTTTGTTATTCGTTGTACGCGACAGGTCACCAGGCCCAGAAGATTTGTCCGAGAGACACTGGGTACTATTACGATAGAGCTAAGATAGTTAACACAGCACGTGAACTTTAGTTATGAAATTTAGTTATCAAGAGGAATATTGGAGGTTGTTATTGAGTTTTTCTTTTGGATTCAATAGGGACAAATTCGGTAAGTCTATTATAGTTTGTATTAGATCACACAGATTGATTCTAAGAATCTCGTTGATTGTATTTATAGTGAACCGCACATCGATACACGACACATCGACTCATCAACACAGCATACTTTCGAGAATTTCTATCTTATGGAATAATAACGACACGAGAGATAATGAATCTTCGTTTAATCTGATTAAGAAATAGATGTATGTTTGTGAATGCGAGTTTCATGAAGGACCTAATAAATATAGATCGATGAAAGCAGAGTTAATTCCGATGAAAGGCAAGAATATTTTCTACATTCGTTGCATAGTAAATCGGTTAGGTTTAGGTAAAGGAATATAAAACGCGCGCGCATGTCTCTGTACTGTAATATAAACACGCTGGGAACTGTAGGGCACGAGAGAAGAAAGCTTAGGAACCCGAGGCGTAGCCGAGTGTGTCTACTATCATTTGTTGTTACAAAAGCAGCTTACCGATTGATACTACACTCATTACAGAACCAGCACCCTTCATGAATCTCGCTGCACGACTACCAGTGAAGGTAGCTTTGTACATGCTTCTTGATGTCTGTTTTAAGTGCATGTTCATCCCGGCTTTAGAAAATCCAAAGAATTTCTTGGCGCCAGGACCGGCTTTGAGTAACTTACTGCCGTAACTGGTGCGGAGAGTTTTGGTTATCTAGTAATTAATATTGACGATTAATTAAGCGATATATAAATTAATCACTCATTCAATTATTTAATCATTCATGGATGGAGGGATGAAGGGATGAATGGATGCATGGATGGAGGGATGGAGGGATGGAGGGATGGAGGGATGGAGGGATGGATGAATGGATGAATGGATGGAGGGATGGAGGGATGGAGGGAGGGAGGGAGGGAGGGAGGGATGGATGGATGGAGTGATCGAGGGAGGGAGGGATCGATGGAGGGAGGGATCGATGGAGGGAGGGATCGATGGAGGGATGAAAAATTAATTAATGGTTAATCAGCTGCATGTACGTACCTTGGCTAGTTTATAATGCTTGAATCCAAATGCAGCGATTTTAGTACCAATCAAGCCCGTTATACCAGCCAGGCGTAGTGCTGTATCTCCCACAGTCGTGAACGAAGACTGAAACAAGTTATCAAATTCCTGGTACGACATATTTATGACCGATTGGTTTCCAGCTTTGACCTGTTTCTGTAAAACAAACAAAAAATGTAGATTAACAAATTAAAATACTTCCTTTCCAGTTACTTTGGACGTAATGTTTTCCCATTTCAGAACAAGTGTCATTCCCAAAAAATAATATTCTTTTTCAAAGTTGCATCCATATTCATGTTTCTTCTTGTGCACAACCAGTAAACAAAGAAATAATACTCTAGGGAATGACACGTGATCTAAAATCATTGGAAAACATCTAAAGAGGTCAATAGCATTTTTCATGGTTACTAAAATTAGAAATCGCAAAATAGAAGTCTTGTGGGATAGAAATGCGGGCAAACATTGCAAATAAAGGCTTCAGGAATATCAGGAATATCAGTCAAAAAACAATAATTCCTCCATGAATTGGAAACAACAAGACTATAAAACATTGCTGCAGCATGTTAGCATGGGAGCTGGGCTTGGCGAGTCCGCATTTCAATCCTATAATGCACAAATGTGACGTCCTCCGTGGAAAACGCTAGTTACTCTTGTATTAGTAATGTCAGATTTAGAGTTACCCTATTTCACTATGACGTCACTGCTTGTTTATGTGGGGGATAGAATCGCCAAATCCAATAGAAAATTCAACAAAATTTGCTCCTAGCGAAACAGTTTAATCTAAAATGGCCTGGTTTTCAGATATAATTTAAAAATTTTTTTAAAATATTCTGAGCGTTTGCTGGCTATCCTACTTCTCTTCGTGGATTGATACGGATTTTAGAACAATTTTCGGTGAATTGCGTTGATATTACCCCCTCCGACGACCATGATCCTTTGCGTTTAAATGATAGATTGTTTTGATGTGACGTCATAGTGAAATAGGTCAATTTCATATACATTAATAATATTTCTTTCCTAGCTACCATCCTTCGTTTAAATATTTACTCTTATATTGTCGACTTTTATATTGAATTCTTTGATTATTCCAGGATCAAGGGTCTTGACAATTTGGTCTTGTAAGTCTCCGATACGTTTGACTTCAATCCAGATTTCTGCGTTCTTGTCGTTGGAGGCCTTGATCCAGTCACGCAACAATCTTACTGTAATTAAAAACACGCAAAAATCTGAGTCATTCTCTCTGACAATTTGAAAGTATTTAAAGCGTAATCTTTGATTAAAAGAAGAGATGATTGTCTTAAAGTATGAATTTTTTTAAGCCTGGAAATTAAATTAAATTAGATTCATTCATTCATTTAAACCATTCCTTCCACTCATCCATCCATCAACTCATCCATCCATCCACTCATCCACTCATCCATCCATCCACTCATCCACTCATCCATCCATCCACTCATCCACTCATCCATCCATCCATCCATCCACCCATCCATCCATCCATCCATCCATCCACCCACCCACCCATCCATCCATCCATCCATCCACCCACCCACCCATCCATCCACCCATCCACCCATCCACCCATCCACCCATCCACCCATCCATCCAAACCCATCCATCCAAACCCATCCATCCATCCATCCATCCATTCATCCATCCATCCAATTCCATCCATTCATCCATCCATCCAATCCCATCCATCCATCCATCCATCCCTCCAATTCCAAATATTCATCCATTCATACGACTTAATTTACCTCTTCTCCACTCAAGATTTATGGCGTTCATTTGTCTTGCCAGTGCCCTACTTCTACCGTTATATTCCTTCGTATCTCGGCAAATGGATTTATAGAAGACACAACAGCCCTTTACTTTGAGAATGATGTCTAATCCAAGATTGATGAGAGATGTCGCAATGCTTGCTCCAAAGAGGACTGCATGTATACCACCTGTAAGAAAGACTTTCATATTATTGATAGTGCAGTTTTCGTATGACTGTGAAAAGTTCACGGCACGAACACGGTCGTGACACAGCAAGGGATACGCCAGACCAATCACATTGCACGAGAATTTACTCTCCATCCAATCAAATACCCGGAGCACGGCATAAACACGGCGCGGACACGATCACGCTAAGGTCACGGCAATGCTAGACCAATCATATTGCGCTTGAAAAAATCAGCCAATTAAAATTCTAGAAAGCATCACGGTCACGGCACGTCACGCTTACGGCACTGAGCTTTTCACAGTCATACGAAAACTGCTCTACCATGCATTACTGCAGTTTTCGGTATTCTGAAAACCCAGACATTCCAACGGTTTGTTGTGAAATTGGTTTTTACTGCCGCCAGTCAAGAACATAAAAGATACCAACTGATTATTTTCGATTCACGGCAGCGAAAAACCAAATTTATTGTGCAGCTCGTTACTAACGAAGCTTGCATAATACCGAGAACCGCAGTAAAGCTGACCCAGTTACAGAAATCCAAGTGTGGTGACGGAAGTAAACTCGCTTCGCACCTATCGTGTCTCGGGTTTGATTCCTGGACTCAGCATCACGTGATTAGAGTTTGTTTGGTGTCTCCTTTGATTCAGTCAAGGGATTTTTTCCGTGTTCTCCTGTTTTTGTCCCTTTGAGGTTGTTTTTTGGATTTTCGCTCGAGGTGATTATCGTGTGATAGTGCGAGTTTTTTGACCAATCAGCGCGCGAGATTTTCTATAATCACCTGCGTATTTTTACTAAATATAAATAATCATGACTTACGTTTAATAAAAAGACGAACGCTAGAAGATTACAACGCTTCGACATCGTCCGATGTCACTACTTTACTTGATAATGACATCGGACGATGTCGAAACGCTGTAATCTTCTAGCGTTCGCCTTTATATTAAATTTCGTTTCAGAGTCCAAGACTTACGTTTACTTTCCTTTACGATTTCTTCGTTTAATTTAAAGAAAAAAATAAAAAAAGTCGTTATTATAAAAATAAATTAATAATTCTATACAAATTGAGTTACTATAAAATAAATTAAGGAAATAAATGAATAAAGCAAGTAAACTATAATAAACCAATTGATGGCTTGCAAGCATTCCCAAGAGAGTTAAAAGACAAAAACATGTCGGCCATTGTGGTACCGTTAACAATGGATGCTAGTGAGAAATATTTCGTTAAATGGCACAAACATGGCCGCGATGACGTAACGTGCAAACGAAGAATATATTAACAACAGAGCAAGCTTTTCTATTCTACCTTTTCCGCTGTTGAGAGATTTTTGGTTTTTGCTTTCCAGATCCTGATTCAACCTTTTGTACTTGTGATTTGGTTCTTTTGATTTAAAAAAATTATATCAGAATTAAAAAAAACTGTTATTTCAAAAAATAACACATACCCACACACACAAAAGATTTTTAAAAATAAACAAAAAAAAACACACACACAAAACAAAGACAAAAACAAAAACAGAACAAAAAATACAAGCTAAAACTAAAAAAAACACACACACCCACACAAAGAAAAGAAAGCGGGGAAAAAAAAAAACGAAAGAAAAAAATTAAACCTGTGCCAAAAAAATTTAAAAAAATACGATTCCACTTTGCCATACCCCCGAGACATCCGCAGAACTGAGGCGTCGTATGGACTTCGGACCTGACGGCGATTAAATCCTTCTGCCCTTGGGTGTACGAATTACGCAAGAAAATGTTCTAGCCGAAGCATCAGGGGAGAGACCAGCCGGCCCCCAGGCCATATCGGCTAATCCCTTGCATCTCTGCCACGCACTAGGCACATTGATTTCAGAGGAAAATTAATCTAGTCTATCTGGTGCAGTGTTTTCACTGCTATTGTTGTGCAAAATTTATTGGAATCGTGGCACAGTGGACAAAACTTTTGGGCTTTTAGAATACGAGACTCGTTTGCTCGTTTGCTCGTTTGCTCGTTTGCTCGTTTGCTCGTTTGCTCGTTTGCTCGTTTGCTCGTTTGCTCGTTTGCTCGTTTGCTCGTTTGCTCGTTTGCTCGTTTGCTCGTTTGCTCGTTTGCTCGTTTGCTCGTTTGCTCGTTTGCTCGTTTGCTCGTTTGTTCGTTTGTTCGTTTCAGCTTGTTTACTCGTTTTACTACGTATACATTGACATACCTTGCTCAAATAATTCCCAATCGTCGTTCAGCTTTCCTGTTCGTTTCCGCATTCCTTCTTTCAAATCCAACACTTGATTCGCAAAGACAAAATTGAACTGTTGTCCCATGACCAAGATAGCAAGCAAAACGCAACGCCTCTGAATACATCTCCCTTTGATATGCATCTTTAAACAATAACATTCACTTAGGTTAGTTTAAGGTTATAATTGAAGTAATGGAAAAATAAGGCATGAGAAATGAAGTTGTATCGATACGAGTGAAGAACGTCTGCGCATTCTCTATGTCTAAGTCCGTATGCAAATTTAATAGTTCAAAAAATCTTCATAGCAAGCGGTTGTAAAATATATGCTAATTTGACTTTCAAACATGCCTGACGAATGGACTTCACAAAATGCCAAAAATTGATAGTATTTTCTTGAAACCTAAGGCTAATTCTTTCACCTTGTCTTTGTTAAAATATTATCTTGGTCTCACAAAAGTATACTCACGAATGGTTTTGTATATTTGGAGGAAACGAATATTTCTTTTCGTGCTCAAATGCCCTTGAATTCTTTGGATAATGTGTGGAAATGAACAAAACGAAACATTAACGGCTTCCCATTTGGCGGCGGAGCTTCAACATTAGTGGATAAAAGTGTTTCAACCTCATTATGTTCTCCAAGTGGTGTTCAAATCCTGACCACCATGTGCTCTACGCCAGAGAAAGAATTCTACTGAAAATTTGTGATTCAGCTGATGAACATTCCGCACGAGACAGGAAATGACGTCAAGTGCAACCCAGCAATACAACTCCGTGAAAATCCGGATGCGACGTTAAAGGAGTGATTCGTAGGTCACGTGGGACACGTCATACTTACTGATGTAACTTATTTGAAAAATTCATAATAGTTAAAAATATATATAAAGTATTATAAAACCTAGCTGGTTTGTAAGACTCCAAAAACGTCTATATATAACACTGGTTAACTATGCAAGATGTTAAAAAAAATTTAAAAATACGAAAAAGAGCATTTAATTAATCCATGAACAATTTGCACCTATATTGGTAATCTTGGTATAGCGTGCAAACAATATAACCGTGAAACTTTAGTAATACTAAATAGCACAATTTCATGCAGATTCCATTGTTTTCTATTGTTTAATTAGCACTATTTTGTACTATTTAGTAATTAGTGTTTCAGGGATTAATTGTTTGCACCCTACCTTGATTCGTATTATATGATTAAATATTTCTTGATTCGTATTTTAGTATTTGGTACTATACTAGACGAAGAGGTCGTATTTTCGTTTTGTGCTTAATGAATTTAAAGATGCAGAGTATTGATGCGTTGAAGAAGGTATTTAAATCTACGAAACCAAACCGAGTACTCTTGTTGTCACATTTCAATGATTTTTGCACTAAATTTGATTTCAAACTGATAAAAACGATATCTCTATAACAAGCATTTCCACATTCAGAAAGTAACGCATTATATTCATTATTATAAACATCTTCATAAATTTAAAATAACGAATTCTTAACTATGTTTTGATATGAGCTTGCGCTATTTGCAGGATACACCCGAATTAATCAATGTAAAACTCATTTTGCTTTAAAAAAAGAAATCATTTTTGAAAAAAATAAAGCTTTTAAAAGATTTTTTGTAAAGAAATTTAAATAAACTACATTTATAATATAAACCTCATACCTCGATATCTCTTGATTATTCGACTCGATTCAAACTACTAACGGCTGCAGTACAGAACAGTTAACTCCCAACTATAAAATGAATCAAAACAAAGCCTGATTTGATTTTAAATGGCTATGAATTATTGATAAATCCTTCATCAAAATGACAAATAAGATTTTTGCGCTTCGTTGAACCGAATGAATAACACTCTTTCTATTCTACGACACAAAAAAGTACTTTTAATGAATAATTCTTACTCTATTTACTTATTCCAAAGAACGTTTTGTCACAATACTGAATACCTGTAGTGAATGGCGGGTTAACTCGCAGAATTCAAGACAAAAGAAACGAAAATAATTTTAAATTCATACACAAGCAATATTGGCTACAATAGGCATTGCTTTTAAAACCTAATTTTACTGAACTCCTATACTAAAATAAATGTCGTTATGATTTCAAACAAAAACTTAGATTTTAAAATTAAAATAGCTAAAAACTCCAATTCAAAATAAAGTGTAATTCTAATCTACAGTTTGTGGACAGCTTTTGATTAGAATATTATTGTAAAGAAGCTAAGCTGGCAAATTCAAATGTTCAATAATACCATGCGGTTTTTAAAACGGTTTTACTCCAGTGATAAACAAACAATGGTTTGCTCTTTTAATACTTTCTAAGTTAAGAAAAAAGTGCTCGATAGAGCATAGTTTACATAAATTTTTTGCACGATCACTTTTTGATTGAATTTTTAAATTAAAAAACTTAAAAACCTTTTTTTTAAAAACTAATTTCCTCAGGGTTAGCCTCGATTTTGTCCAGAACATTCATGTGTTCCAGTGAAGATCCGTGGAATTTCAAAGTGTCTGTATTGTTGAAGTTGTGTAATCTTCACTTTACTGTTGGTATTAGTGAATATTTTGACACTGAAATGACCAGGGTAATCTTAAAAACTAAATGAGTCTGTAAAGGCGCGATTACACGGAGCAATTACTCTGCAACATATCTAGCAACATGTCTAGCAACGACACAAGTTCGGCACGGAACATTACGTGTACCTACAGCACAATTTGAAAAATGTTGCTAGACAAGCTGCTGCAATCGTTGCCAAAATTCTACTAGTGGCAACGATTGCGTCTCCGTTGCACCGTGTAGACACGCTGTTGCGCGACAAGTTGCAGAGAAAATTGCTCCGTGTAATCTCACCTTAAACAAGGAGTAGAGCGGTATTTTAAATTAAAGACTTTGCATAATAGATAGTGGTGAGAAGTATTGACCACATCTATCGTTAGCATTGACCAATCAAAGTCCACTTAATTCTCTTGGGAGCTTTGCTGGATCTCCTTGGATCATTAATGCTTATAAAAAAATCTCTGCTAGACTTTATATAGCATTGCTAACCTTAACAAATATTTGGTTAAACTGTGTACGGTTTTTTATACTACCCAAAATATTCATGAATTTCATATACATATTATCTTTGTAAAGTTTAATCTTAAAAAGTAAATATAAAAAATGACTTAATATGTGAAATATCAAATTTTGGTTTGCTTTGATTAAGGTCAGTTATTTTATATTAGAGTGAAGTCATTAAACCCGTGAAATAGATATTGGACTAACACAAATAGTAGACCCTTTGTATCTATTTGACTATTACACTTTTAATAATTTTTATTTCGCGGATTAAATGCCTTCAATCTACTAACAGATGAATGTCACATCAATGTTTCTCTGCAACATTAATATAAGTCAATTTTGTGATTTTGCTGAAAAAAATTTTAATTAGTTTTTATTTTGTTTTTGTTCTTTAAAGTGCTACTACGACGAAAATCGCTCAAACTTGGATTCAGCTGAAACTTCCTAAAAATACTCTTTAAAGGTCCAATAATCACTGTATGAAGTGTTTTCTCGATATTCAGGACGAAAGTATGATATTTTTAGGATTATTTTTTGGAGTCTGTGACGTCATACACTCAACATCGAACATCGCTCCATACATTTCTTTGTATATAAATCCTTAATTTATTTTATTCCTATGAAGCCCAAAGGGTGGCTAATGTGCTTCTTTCACATTACTTGTGACTATGATTTATATTTTGGGGTGTTTGGGTATTTCTTTCTCCCTTTACTACTGATATTTTGATCATAAACTACAAAGAAATGTATGGAACGATGTTCGATGTTGTGTATGACGTCACAGACTCCAAAAAATAATCGTAAAAATATCATACTTTCGTCCTGAATATAGAGAAAACACTTCACACAGTGATTATTGGACCTATGAAGAGTATTCTTAGGAAGTTTCAGCTGAATCCAAGTTTGAGCGATTTTCGTCGTAGTTTCGTCATTTAAATTACAAAATGAAGGCGACTTCAGGTTGATAAGATCCCCAAAACAAGGGTGCTAACTAACCATAGGAAATTCATTCGCGAATGGAAAGAAAAGAGCGGGAAACTTTGACTTTCGAAAATTGGTACACGCGTCTACCCGAAGAACCGAAAAGAGCGGGAAAATAGATTGCCTCTCCATCAAAATACAGAGTTTTCCGGAACATTTCGATCAGAATGACACATACCATTTGTTTTCCAACCGGAATTTCCTGTTTTCCTGTTAAAGGGAAAGCACCACAGACTTACACGCCAAGGCAAAATTACCGACTGGCAAGTCAAACATTGTTATAATTGATTCAAGTTATGGTTTGTTTTAAAAACTGGTTGATTTATCTTGTGCAAGAGCGGCTCCTCACGCACATGCAAGTTCATTGAAAAAATTAAAGGAAAAGTAAATATAACTATAAGGTTTCGCTTTTGAAGAAAAAAATTAGAAAAAGAATGTAAAGAGACGTGTCAAACCAATGGAGCATATGCATGTTACGTTATAACCACCATCTTGGTTGACGATAACAAAGCATTCAGCCATTAACATATCTCAAGGGATTTTTCGTCATTTTTTTTTTATGTATAAGGATAATATTTGATGTGACCAAGAAAGGGTAGGAAAGGAAGGAAAGTAGGGTAGGAAAGAAAGAGAACGACTGAAGGAAAGAAGAAGCTTAGCCTAATAAAAACCAATATATGAAGTATGACACTTTCACAATACATCCTCTTCTCTTATTGATTCAGTACTTTGTCTTTGTTTGTTTGTCGTCGTTTTTTTTCTATTCCATCTGCTAGCTACAACTGTACTCTTGTTTAGTTTATTCAGTACCGTATTTACTCGTTTAAGCGCCTAGTCTCCTTTGCAGCCGTTCTTATTGTCGGGAAGGGATGCGTTCAGAGCGAACGTCTGCAAAGGAGACTAAAGAGCGCCGCACCGGCAACCGGTCATTTAGCCATTCCTATATGAAAACACACGGCTGCAACTATATGGTAAATACATTTTTTAAACAAGCGCCAACCTTGAATAAACGGTATAAACGCCGAAATATACGCTGCCCCCGAATCAACGCCGCATATGAAACCCAAAAAATTTAATAAGCGCTTAAACGAGTTAATACGGCATTTCACCAGAACACGAGGGGATGAGATTAAGATTTATTTCGAATGCGAATGCATATTGATGAATGTCACGTAAGATGAGGCCGGAACGAACGGTGGTATTCGGGGAATGAAGAAAAGTGAGCTACTGCAAGAAAATAGCAGTTCTTATTAATCTTCCTATCTAGTGAACGTTAGGGAAGGAGTTTCTTTCGTTGTTGTTGCAGCAGCAATTCCAGGTGGTCAGCTCGCTTCATTGCAGCCTGGGAACAAAAATGACAAAGATTGGTTAATGGGCAAGTGGCACTTAAACACAGGCTTCGATGAGGATGAACTATGGCTACTTTTGGTCGAGAGATAATAAGGTAACTACGACGTTTTCTCCGCCAAACAAATTGGGATAGTCGCTCCGAGGGTGATGAAAAGACTGGGCCAACTTGACATTGCAATGCATTGTAGGACTATTTATTCTTTTATTGTTTCATATTTCCAAGACGGCGTCTATTTCGTTCCCTAAGAACAGTTCCAAAATACATTGCAATGCCAACTGTATCCAGTCTTTTATTCAACCTAGGAATCAATAATAGTCCCCTTCACAGTTCCCAGCGCCATCTTGAAAGGTAACCGTACTTGTGCATCGAAAAACCAAAAAAAAAAAAAAAAAAAATCGAGCACATCTTTAAAGATTGAAAAAAAAATCCTGCACAAAATAAATTGCCCGACCCTCCCCCCCTCAAAAATCTAATGGTCCGTCCCTTAGACAAGAAAATTCTAGAATAAGATGGCAAAAGAAACCTGCTGCTGTTCCTGTAAAGCCTTGACTGTTTCATCCTTTCGAGAGATAGCTTGTTTTACTCTGAAATCAAGACAACGAGATATCAAGGTATTAGCCAAAACCAAAGCATTATGGTGGTCGGTGTATCAGTTTCAACCTTCCATCGTGTATTATGACCCCTTTAATGCATAGTGCTGCATAGCCAGTTGACCTGAGATAAAAATTTTAGCCAATCAAAATCGAGAAATTTTGTAAAACTGAGGTGTCACTTTTCCTCTTGAATTTTTGGAATAGTCTCCTTCACAGTTCCCTGCGCCATCTTGAAAGGTAGCCGTGCCTTTGCATGATAGCGAGACGAACGGTGAGCTTGCAATGATAGAGACCTGTGAATAATTGTCTAAAGTGTTAAAAAAGGTCTCTATCAATGCAAGCTCACCGTTTGGTCTCGCTTCGATGCAAAGGCACGGCTACCTTTCAAGATGGCGCAGGGAACCGTGAAGGGGACTATTCCAGGCCACCAAATATGTGTTTTTATTTTTCGCTGGTCAATTTTGGCAGTGTGCATACCAGTTAAATTGACTGCATTCCCCAAAAGGTATTCTGGGTGTTCTGAAGGTCAACTGAGCTGGTAGTGAAGCCAGTTAGTAAAACCGGTACTCGTATGGTAATGAATATAAAAGATGGTGGAGAACCGGGGAATTCAGGTGCAGCAATAAATACATTGTCTACTCCAATCTCATTTCAGGGACTTTAAGATTTCCGGCGACGTGAACCGGAAGTGTAAATTACTGCACTTTGGGGTTTGATCGAGTCTTCAAAATCTGTCTTCCCTGTGGATGGGTTGACTTTACTAACAGTGTTTTGAATGAAATCTTCAATGAACAGAACCCCAAAAAGAAAATATTTGCATTTCCGGTTGACTTCGCCGTCGTAAATTTTAAAAATCTTAAAGTGCCTATCAACCGTACGAGGATGGGTAAGAATGGTATGACGTGATTTGGTTGATACATATCACTTTAGAAGGGACGAGGTGTCGAGTGATTTTGTATACCTTTGATGTAACTGCTCCATCTCCTGTTCTTTTTCTCTTGTGATGCGATCAGTATCCAGTCGATGCCTGGCTCGCATCTCACTGACCTCGGTTTTCAATCTCTTGTTATCTTCTTCTGTCGTGATTAGTCTAATAATATCAAAAGTATTAATGCACAGTCAATAGACATAAGTATTCGTTACTTTTGCAAAATGTGCGCGAAATTTGAAGACGCGTCTGCCCATTCAGCGCGGGAAAACTTGCAAATACAAAGCACAATATTAGTACCAATTTATTTGAATTGTAAAAGCAAAGAGTGGTATCACATGGTCTGAGATGCGCAGGTCTGAAAGCTGAACAGATCTATTGGTCTAAGACTGATCAATTCCAATCTTCTGCGCGTGGTCTGGTTCAAACATCTTTTGTCGGTTACAGATAAAAACATAAAATAAAAATAAAAAAATCTTTCATTTAAGTGTCTAGTTGTTCTAGCGCTTTCGCACTAATTGGGGACACTTTTCGCTCACACGCACTACCACTACATTCAATATTCTATGCACACAACGCTCAGCTCACATGTTGATTTTTACGGAGGGAGGAAACCGGTGAACCCGGAGAAAACCCTCGTAGCATAGGAGAGAACAGCACATAAAACAAACTCAATTCACACGTGACGTTAACTGAAAAATTGTATGGTATAATGACTGGTACCTGTCTGCGAACTCCTGCCGGATGATGTCGGCTACTTTTCCTCGCTCTTCTTGTAGTTTAGACAGCACTTTTTCCACGTCTTCTTTTTGATGAGTTATTTGTTTATGCTGACTTCGAAGCCTTGTAACTTCGCCTTCAGCTTCAAGTAGTTGTTCCTTGGAAGTAGATATATGGGACAAGGTCAAAATATTGGTCCAAAAAGGGAACCTATTTTATTGATTTATGTGGTGGGTACTACTACTAGCCTATACAAACATAATAAATAGTGGACCTACCTTGAGGGAATTACATTTCTGCTGCATGTTTGATTCTGATCTCTCGAGCTCTTTCATTTCGGATTCGTATTTATTTCTTATCCGCCTGATAAAGAACAGTTAAGATCATCATTATAATGTGCAGTGTGGACGAGAAGAAAATGACGAATAACAAACGAATGTTAAAGAGAGAGGTGGGATGGATGAAATATGAAATAAAAAGAGAATAAAACACTAACTTGATTCTATTTTCAGCAGCTCTCTCACATTCTTCCCTCGATGCAGCAGTCTCTTCCTCCAGTCGGGTAATCACCATCTCAATCTCCTGCAAAACAAAAAAAGTGAACGTTAAGCATGAAGCCCTGTGAAACGAATGGCCATACTTTAGTCTCCTTACCCTATCTCTTGCTTCTCTCACGCCTTCTTTCAGTTCTCTTTCTTTAGTCAGAAGAACCGCATCCTGAAACATCAAAGAAGAATCACGTGATATTGTCTTCCGCATGTCCTTGCAGCACACTTACGCATGAGAAACGGTACATCGGTTGTCTCGTTTCTACGGCCCATAACTTTTAGGAATGAGGAAGGAAGTAAAAAACTTACGAGAGAGGCAGGAAGACTCGAAGGAAGGAAGGAAGAAAGGGAGGAAGGAAGGAAGGAAGGAAGGAAGGAAGGAAGGAAGGAAGGGAGGAAGGAGGGGAGGAAGGAAGGAAGGAAGGAAGGAAGGAAGGAAGGAAGGAAGGAAGGAAGGAAGGAAGGAAGGAAGGAAGGAAGGAAGGAAGGAAGGGAGGGAGGGAGGGAGGGAGGGAGGGAGGGAGCGAGGGAGCGAGGGAGGGAGGAAAGACTTTTGAAAGGCAGGGAGGTAGAAACAAACGATGCAAAAAAGACTAAAAAAGTTGGTAGGGCTGCTCGCAGGGGTAGGGCTAGTACCTTAGTTATCATTATTCACTATCTCTCACCTGCTTTTTCATGTAGTTTTCTATCCACGCTTGTTTCTCTATTTCAAGTTTTTCTTTCAAGTCTCTCATTTCAAACTTATTCAAAAGAAGATGTCAATGTTAAAAAGTAGGATGGCTTGGTTTCACTGGACATCATTTCCTGTCTCGTGGGGAATGTTCATCAGCTGAATCACAAGTTTTCAATAGAATTCTTTCTGTCTGACAGCACATGGTTGTCAGTATTTGACCACCATTTGGAGCAGATAGTGAGATTCAAATATTTTTATCACCTGATTGAAAACTATTAATCATACACAGAAAATTATCGATCCAAAAAAATAGAAAAGTAAACCTTCTCTTTTACCTGGTGTTTGTTTTCAATATCGGCTATAGCTTTTTCGTGTGATCGTTGCAGCTCTGCTAGGACTGTTTTATGAGACTCCTACAAGATAACATTGGTATTACAATTTAAAAAAATCCCAGAATCCTTTTTTTCGCCTTTATCGTCAAATTTATTCTTTTGAAAATTAATTATCTTTTTAAATTGAAAAGAATAAATTTAAAGATTTGATTTGCGTTTCTTCAAGCATATATTTCTTGGGGGAAAATGTGTTTGAAGAAACACAAGTCCAATCTTAAAGAATTAATGGCTGTTGTACAAAGCTAAAATATTGTTATTCAGAAAGTTTAACTTGTTTGGAAGTGGAGATGACCGATGAACGTGGAATCAAAGTGTTAACCCAAAGCAAAAATTTTATTCGAAAATGAGGTATAGGCCTTCATTTGCTTATTTCCCATTATTTTCTATTTCACAAGCTTTTTGTGCTTTTTGCCATTATTGCTCATTATTGAAAAAAATTTCCTCTTAATACTGATAAGAATGAATTTGACGACAAAAGCGATAAATAAAGCATTGTGTTTCCAAAGATTGAACTGAACCGTGAACAGAACTTGATATAATATCGATTGCTACGTCGCTGGACTGCTATAGCAAATAGCCCGATCTCGAGTGTAATTTGGAATTGATGGTTTCAACCATTCCCAAGAGAATTAAATAACAAAAAACACGACGGCCATGTTGGACGATATAACAAAAGAATTCATTGACAATTCGTTTGTTAAATTCATCCAACATGGCCGACGTGAAAACCATCAATTGATCGGTAAGAGTGATGTTTTGAAAGTTTTAAAAAACTGGACGAGCCTTTATGCGAATTGTACGCGAAGATCATGCATTTTTTTGTTTATAATAACTCAATTGTACTCCTCTTGTCCAATCAGAATCGAGTAATATCGTTGAGTGCGTATTACAAATTGATTAATGATGGTAATTGAACTGAGTGGAGTGCAATTTGGTCTGAAATCAAACGCGCGATTACAAAATTGCACGACCGCGTAGCGGGAGTGCGATTTGTAATTGCAAGTTTGATTTCAGACCAAAATTGCACGACACGAAGTTCAGTTACCACTTAATCATATCCTTTTTGTAATCATGCACAAGAAAAAGACACAATAAAGAGTGCAGTCAATTCAATGTAGAAGAAGAACTAAATGCGAACAAAAAAAAACATCTAAAAAAATTTTTTTTTGATTTTTTTGTTTTATTTTGCTTTATTTTATTGTTAAAATTTTTTTTTTTAAAGATGCGATTAAGAGCTCCTAAGGATGCGATTTGGGAATTAATCGCACTCCTTTGAACCAATCAGATTGCAGGATTTGGTAGCGATTACAAAAAGGATATGATTAAGTAATGAATTATTTTTAGATTTTTTGGTTAAAATCTAACCTGTAACTCTGCTACGGTCTCATCCAGTTCTTGTCGCTGTCGTTGAGCCTGTGCTGCCATTCTCTCCTTTTCTTCCTGGAGATCTGAGTAAAGTCGTCGTCTTTGTTGTTGATATGCTTGCTCTTCTTGTTCCATTTGTTTCTCTAGTCTTTTATGTGATAAATTATCCAATCAGAATGGGTTCTTAGTTTCCAAAAAATCCCGATGGGTTTCCTGTGGTTTTGGCGGGAACTTCAAAACGCGTGCGCTGAAGGTGTCTTGCCAAGCTACTGTTTTCTCTAAATTATCTTCATTTAAAATTCGATAATAATTTTTCCGTGGCAAGAAAAAAATAGGGGGAAAAGATGCCACACTGAACGCTCATTAATAAATAAAACGAAGAATTCGAGTTTTAACCAACCTTTGTTGAGCCAATTCCCGTTCTTTCGTGCATGCATTTTCTTTCTCTCTTTCGAGTTGTTCTCGTAGTTCTTCTATCTGTTGAATGTACCGTCTACCTGCGCGTTCGTCTGCTTCAAGAAGCTCAGCCTGTCAATAAAAGACCACATAACGTATTGAACTTCTTCAAAGTTATTGTGTGCTTGCCTTTTACATCTCGGGTCTCTTCCTATACTCGCTATCACATGTGAGTTGAGTTTGTTAGGTTTCGTCTTTGATTTGAGGGTTTTTCTTCGTGTTCTTCGGTTTTCTTCCCTCCTCAAAATCTAAGGCCCTGGCTAAACGAGGAAACATGTTTTCTTAAATGTTTCCAAAGGTGGCAAAACTGCTATGGAACATCGGGAAACATGTTTACTCAATATCGGTTAGCGCATGCGCACTTTCAAGAGAGAGCTAACGTTGCTAAGAAACGAACTTTTTGAATGTTGACTTTCGTGGCTAAACGAGGAAACATTGGGAAACATTGTTTCCATGCGTCTTGGAAGCATGAAATGTTTCTGGCGCACAATAAAAACACTTTTGCGTCTTGGAAGCAAAATTTGTTGTTGTTTGTATTGATAAAAATAAATCCAAAAAAAAAAAAAAATTATTTGCAATATCGAAGGGATTGAATATTATTCTTTGGTTCTAGTTTACCTGGTGTGAAGATCTTAGTTTCTTGAGTTCAGCTTTATGTTTGGCAATGAGCTTCTGGATATCAGGCTCTAGTCCCTTTACTGTCACTTCCTTCAGACATGAAAATACTAAGAAGTCAGTTAAACAAAGAAGGGAGGTAGTACAGTGTACATGATTGTACATCAGACCTCTTTACCTTGACGCATTGTTTTCTCATTCCAGACCACGTGTCATTCTCTTGAGAATAATATTTATTATTGTTGCGTCTTTTTACGCGCAACCGTCAAACAAAGAAATAATACTCTAGAAAATGACACGAGGTCTGAAATGGGAAACTTGTAAAATGGTTTATAGAGAGTGACCTCTTTACCTTGGGAGTAAAGTTCTCCCATTTCAGATCACGTGTCATCCCTTGAGTATCATTTCTTTGTTGTAGTATCCGTATTCATGTATCCCTTAGGGAATGACAGGTGGTCTGAAATGGTGGTCCTCTTACATCCTACCTTAATCTGCTGCGTCTTCTCCGCTATCCATTTCTCACGACGTAGTTTCTCTGCTGCCATTATTACTTCTTTCTGCTTTTTCATCTCTACAGCATGGCTGAATATGCAATGAAGAGGGAACGGGGATATTTTATTTCAACCACAGGAAACATTCAAAGACGATATTTAAAGGTTGAAATGCAAGTTGAAATGCAAGTTGAAATGCAAAATCAGATCAAAATCAAGAACACTAGCAACTAGTTCATACAGTCAATTCAAAAAAACGTTGTCGTCGACCGGCTCAAGCCTACGCGACTGGACCGAAAGGCTAGGAATATGGGTAAGAATCACAAGCGGTTAAATATTCGTTCTGAACCAATTATTCCCGCTAGTAGTAAAGATAATAATGGCTAGAAACAATCCACTAAATGCATGTCTTTGGGCTTAGGGAGAGAAAAACAAAGTAGTTATGATTTAGTTCACAATTTCGAAAATATGAAGGCATTAAAAATACGTCTAATTCAACACTTCCCGCTCGCCTATGAAGGTTCGTGCTGCAAACCATAACTAGTCGAATAAAATTACTGCAGTCAACTCGGCTTCAATGATTACTATCCAGAGTTCCTTTCGGTCCAGTCGCGTAGGCTTGAGTTGGTCGACGACAACATTTTTTGAATTGACTGTATACAATCCTGATTGCGTCCAAAGACGAAAATACTCAAGTCCTCGAGCTGTCGAAATGTAAACACAAAATACAGTGGATGTAGCGAGTTTTAGAGCAATAAGAAAAATATATGTCTAAAAAGAATTCCGTTGCAGAAAATTTCGATTCTAGTAAAGAACTGGACAAAAAAGAAACGTAGATAGAAAAAAACTAATAGGATTTTTCTAAAGATCCTCAAAATAAAGCGATTATGAAATCCATGGCGGCTTGGGCTTCCTGTGATGCAAACGCCGGGAAGAAATGGAAAACACTCACGTCATTCTCTTGAAGGGCACCTGTGACAAAAAGATACTAAAGTAGAAACACCGTATCGTATATTTATTACACCCTTACTTTTCTTCCAGGGTTTTTATCTTGTCTGTGTACTTCTTATCAACAGTTTTCATCTTACTCAGCAGTTCTTCACATCTTTCTCCCAAGATTTTCTTATCGTCAATCAGTTGGTCGATAAACGTCAAGTGTCTTTGTATGGTCGCTTCGTATTCTTGTTTTTGAATGGCTAGCCTTTGTTTGGCGTCCTTTTCTGATTCTTTTCCTTGACGCAGAGAAAAGTCTCGCTGCTGGTTCTACAAATTAATTATCAGGAAAATAAAACTATAACAGCAGCACTAGCAACAACAACAGCAACAACAGCAACAATAGCAGCAGCAGCAACAGCAACAGCAGCAACAGTTGGAAACAACAAAAGCAGTAGCAACAACAATGATAACGAGCACCAACAACGACAGCATCAGCAGCAATAACAAGAGCAGCAACAGCAGGATGAAAAGCAGCAACGACAAAAGCAACAACAACAGCAGCAGCATCAACAGCAACAGCAACACAATAGCAGCAGCAACAAAAGCAAATACAACAGCAGCAGCAGCAATAACAGCAGCAACACACTGGCAGCAATAACAGCAGCAATAACAACAATAACAGCAACAACAACAGCAGCAGCAGAAGCGTCAGCAGCATCATAAACAAAAGCAATGACAGCAAAATCAGAATCAACAGCAGCAGTAGCAACAACAGTAGCAACGCCAGCAGCAACAACAGTAACAACAACGACAACAGCAACAACAACGACAACAACAACGACAACAGCAGCAAAAGTAGAAACGGGAGCACCTCAAGCAACAACAACAACAGCAACAACAACAAATCATCAGCGACAACAAACAAACGTAAAAAAGTAAACTGTTTGCATCATCCTTACCAGTGCTCGCTGCAGAAGTTCATTGGTTCTTTTTTTCTCTTCTAGTTCAATCTTCATCGCCATCATAGCATTAGTAACATCAGCAGCATTAGCCGACATTGATTCCAAGGCAGCCATTTCTTTCTTGACTAGTTCGGATCTCGCTTCCTCTCTTCTGGAAATTAAATAACAAAGAATATGATTATCCCACACATAACTTATAGCTAAAACTTGTTTTCTGGAGAGAAATAGCATTAAGTAACGATGCCGTTTAGAACGATAGCACCCAACGGCAAGGCATGTGCAGTGAAGATTTCTATAATTGGCTTAAATAATTATATCCAAGCTCTCTGATTGGCCGAAAAAACAGTCATTGTATTTTTTACGGAAAAACGCCGAAATAGTATCGAATTGTCATTCCATTTACCAAAGATACATCGGAGCTATTGTCCGAATTTTTTTTAGACCAATCATATGTGAGGAACACTCGGAAATCGTTCCCCACATACAATTTGTTCCAAACTCGCCTATGTTATCAATCGTTGTTTAACAAGTCTGCTCGCCAATTTACGGCAACTATACCGGACTTGTATAAGAACAAGAACGAAAATAAGTTTGAATTTGGCGCTTTTCGAATTTAAGCCAATAAGATTGAAAAATACAATTTAATTAACACTGCCGTAATCCAAATCGTAAACGGCTGCCCATGCCGCGGGCCTATTGTTCTCGATATCGTTCTAAACGGCATCGTTACTTAAAAAGATTGAATATTTTATGAAGATTTGTATGGAAAAACCTGTGGGGGCTCAAGCTCTTACAAGCTAACACTTTTCTCATACAAATCCTTTTAAAATGTACCATTTCTCCTATAGTCAACATTCAGAAACTTCACTTCCTGAACAGTATTTTACGGGATTGGCCACGTGACCTCTTGGTGCAAACAGCCTAATTGATTTAAAGCCCTACCCCCCCCCCCCCCCCCCCCACAAGTCGAGAAAAATACAAACGCAGTCATGACCTCATTCACAATGTTACTCCAAGGAAAGATCAATATTTAACTAACAAATAAAAAAAAACATGGTGTCCACGTTAGCACGAGTACCTCGGTAAACAGTCAGACAAAGCTCTCAAACATGGAAAGTATGGACCAAATTCACTTGGGCGTAATGTTTTGCCCATTTCAGACCACGTGTCATTCTCTCGAGAAAAAGATTCTTTGTCTGAGTTATATCCATATTCATGTGTCTTCTCATGCGCAACCGTTAAACAAAGAAATGACACTCTAGGGAATGACACGAGGTCTGAAATGGGAAAATAGTGGATTACATTTATTATACTTACTCTTTCTGTTTTGCTTCATCGATATTAGCACTGGGTGACGTCAGTCCTCTGGAAATGGCCTCTTCTCTCGACTAAAATTATGCAAAATAATATCACAGATGTACGAACGTCAGTAAAAATATTTAATATTCGAAATTCTGGGGAAAAAACTATTTAGTTTTAGAACCAATCTATAGCACTGTGTCCGGGTGTACGAAGCCTATCAAGCGGATAAATCCTTATCCAGTGGATAAGGTCGATGCTGTGATCCACTGGATAAGATTTATCCGTTGGATAGCGCTATCCAGGCTTCGTACAGCCTGGCCCTGACCCCTAACCGAATCTAAAGTTTCGTGTAGCTAACCTGATGGATTTCACTTAGTGTAATCTCTTCTGCCTTTTCAACCTCGTCCAGGAAGTTAATGATAGTTCTGGAGAAAGTCAAACAAAATTAAGGTGGTGTTACCCGGAGTCACTTTTTATCGCGCAACAAACTTGTGAAAAATGTTGCCAGGAACATTGCCTGGTCTAACATCACCTTCAGTGGACCATCCCTAGACGGTCGTATTGTATTGTTTTAATATGAGTAATTACCAAGCGACCGGTATATCGAGGATCTACTGGTCGTTTAAGAGAGGTTCTTACTAAGGTATGACTCCAGGTAATTACCAAGCGACCGGTATATCGAGGTTCTACTGGTCGTTTAAGAAAGGTTCTTACTAAAGTATAACTCCAGGTAGTTACCAAGCGACCGGTAAATAGAGGTTCTACTGGTCGTTTAAGAGAGGTTCTTACTACTGTATAAGTAAACTTACTGTAGTTTTTCCGCTGAAAGTGCTGCTCCATTCTCACTACAAAACAAAGTTTACACAATATTACAAAGTTATCGGAGCCATAGAAGATATGTCATTCTACAATAAAAGAATAGCTGGAATGACTTGCGTTTCTTATTATTATTCTCGTCAAGTAATGATAAAAGGGTAAATTTTACACCGTGAAAAGATGAAAAAACTTACTAAGGTGTAATCCTCTTTCTCTTTTACTCCGACGAAGGACTAGCGTCCGAAACGTCAGTATTTTTTTTCATCTTTTCACGGTGTATCATTTACCCTTTTATCAATACTGTTTCATTAGAAACACCGACGCAGCTCACACTAGTGTTTCGCTAGTTATCTCTTATTATTCTCGTCAAGTACATGGAGAATCCAGTATTTCACTGTCTCCTACCCTGTTTTAGGGGACAAGATAGGCTAAGTCTCCTAGAACAGCCCCACAATGCACTGCAGTGCCAACTCGACCAAGTTTTCTCCTCAACTTCGGATTAGCTAAAAGACTTACGTGTCTGTCTTGTTTTGTGATAGCTGGTCCAAATTCTCGGCGGAAAGATAGCGTTGCTGAAAAAGAAATATTTAAGGATGATATTTGGTCAGATTTATGAATTGTAATCTCTACAGAGATTGATCAAGAATGTTTTAGCTTAGATTGGGAAACCTATTGTTCTAGGTTTTTGTTCGACTTTATCCATTGTTATATGACTTTGACCCTGCACAGAGAAGGAAAAGTTGTTCCGTTTGTTCACAGTACTGGGAAATTAATCCTATATGATTCATATTAATTGTTTACTGAGGAAGAAATTGCCGTTGACCCTGCACAGAGAAGGAAACGTTGTTCCGTTTGTTCACAGTACTGGGAAATTAATCCTATATGATTCATATTAATTGTTTACTGATGAGGAAATTGCCTTTTTTAGTGCTTTTTTATTTATCATTCAGTAGCTTAACTGTTTCGCCGTGGAAATATTTATCCGCATGGTTTGTGGTCATCTAATGAAAGTTTTTACTTTCAAAGTGTTCATGGATGAAAATAATAAGGAAATGAGTATTTTCAGCCATACTTGCTTTGGTTCATGTGCAGGGTCAGTATCACGTAATGGTACGGTTCAACCTCAAACGCGAAACAACAGCTTTGTTCTGTGGAGTGTCCAAACCATTCCGCTCCATTAACTATGGCGGAAATTAAAAAGGGGGGTATGAAAATGGCCGCCATGCAGAAAAAGCTGGCTTCACAAAAGGGGGGTTCCAATTTCATTCAATTGAACGTAAAGAACATGATTGGCTTCACCAAAAGGAGCCCAATTTAGATAAAGGTGAATGGCGAAAATAAAATCAGAAAAAAAAAATTCATTACGTTTTAAATTCGAGGTCAAGATAATGTCCTCCGTAATGCGAAAGAGTAAAAAAATCGATAAAAAATGTTCTAGCGCCTTTGTTTTTCCTATATTAATTATATAATTATAATAGGGGAATAAAAAGTAATGAATTATTTATTTTTCCGATTTTATTTTCACCATTCACTTTTTTTTTTTTTTTTTTTTTTTTTTTTTGAACGTTTCAATTTCTGATTTTCGCTTCGTTTGATTTTTGTTTGTTTGTTTGTTTGTTTGTTTTTTCTTCTATAGCTCATAAAGACCAGATACAACTCGCAGTTTTTTTGATTTTCAAGCAATCGGACGTACAGTGAAATAAATCAAACAAAATATAACAACAAAAATCCCCCCACCGGGGAGGTTAGGAATAAAGGTCTCTTTTTATTCGTAGAAACAAAATCCAAAGTAACCATGCATAATACAGTGACCCCTGGCCGTAATGTCGACGCTTTATTGGTGGAACGAGAAACTTAATATGCGTTTATACTTGTCTGCACTCGTCTCATCTTTGGACTTGTAGACATACACTTCTTAAAGGACTCATCTGGCAACGATTTTTTCGATAGCAAATATGAAAGATAAGACACTACATCCAAGATCAGCCATGTCCACTGTCACTACTGTTTGCTCCATATGTTTTGTGCTGTTGAGCTGTGGTGAGTTTATGCGTATCGAACTCGTTATGAGACAGCAAAACACAAGAATAAACCAGTTGGAGAAGAAGATGACCCGTGCGTTTAATGACAAGATCTTCGTCAATGCCGAAGAAAGAGGTGATCATATTTACTTCGCGAGAATGGAAGACCATCGCAAATCGAATAGACGTTTTGTTCGTAGTGTGCCGAATAACAAGGAAGCAAACGAAACGACGTATAAAACTATAGACGCAAAATTAACAAAGATGATTGAAGGTAAGATAAATAAAGCCATTTCTGCGAAGAACTTCATCGCTATTCAAGGTAGAAGAGGTAGAAGAGGGCCCAGAGGACCACCAGGACCCATGGGTAAACCAGGTAGAATAGGAAAGCAAGGGATGCCTGGTTTAAAAGGCGATCCAGGACAAAATGGAGCTCCTGGTCCTCGAGGCATGCAGGGTCCCAAAGGGGACCGCGGTCCTTCGTTAGAACCTCCATCAGTCGTGATTTCACCGCCTCATTTGATCGTCAATGAAAGCAACTCCGCCATTTTTCATTGTTCTGCAAGTGGTTATCCACGGCCTGAGATTGTTTGGACTAAAGTCAACCGTCTTTTAGCAGGAAATAGGTCAGTTGTCGACAGCACTGGAAAGATACAGATAATGAACGTGTTGCCCAATGACACGGGAATTTACCAGTGTCAGGCTTCTAGCATTCTTGGTAAAGTACGAGATACAGCACGACTTGTGGTAAACTTCAGCCCGAGAATTCTTCTCGCAAACGGACCAGTCCGCGTAAAGATTGGAAACAATGCAACTTTTCCGAAGTGTCACGTGACTGGCTATCCCACACCAAAAGTCACGTGGTCCAAGTCAGTTGGTTCATTACCACGATCACGTGCTACAATGAATAATGATCAGCTTAGTCTATTAAATTCACGAATGGACGATTCTGGTGCATATTTGTGTACTGCTGAAAATGTCCTTGGAAATGCCGTTGGTGAGTCAATATTAATTGTTGTACCACTTCCTGTATTTACAATAAAGCCAGCCCCGAGCTATTATAACTTAGCTGGAACACAACTGGCCTTTAACTGCTCAGCAATTGGAAATCCTAAACCTGTTATTTCATGGCGAAAAGAAAATGGTGTTCTCCCTGTAGGACGACATGAAATAAAACAAGATGGTTCTCTTGTTATTAAAAATTTGGTTAAATCAGATTCCGGTGTGTACATTTGCACGGCTACGAGCGCTGATGTAGCTGATGTACAAGCTAGAACATTGTTAAGAGATCCATATATAGATTGCTCTGGTGTGTTGAGATCGAGTAACACAAATAGTAGTGGAGTGTATGAAATAAAACTTAACAGTCAGAGAGTCTTTCGAGTCTACTGTGACTTGACAACTGACGGAGGGGGGTGGACATTGATCGCACGGTTTTCTAACAATGATACAAAGAACTGGATGCGAGACGACGGTCTGTGGTGGTACGACCTCATGACGGGCAAAGGAAACACCACGAATACATCTGAGAACAAGGATATGATATCGCCGGCATTCTGGTCAGTTAGAGGAAGAGAGATTAAGATCACACGATCTGACGACCCTTTACACACTGCTCTACTACGAACTACAACGAACTGTCTAGGCTCTCGCACGTTTCGAGCAAAAATATCGAGTTACGGAATCTTTAAGAGAAAAGCAGTATGGTCAAATGATAAATGCCTTGGCAGATGTGATGTTGTTTATGGTGGATACTATCAAACTACCAGTGGGTTCAACCAGGCTCAGTGTTCAAGTAACCTACAGTCTAGCAATAAGATAGGATTCTGGTGTAACTGGAGACAGGGGGATGGATCAGTCATGATGATTGGTGGAGGTGGGAATTCTTGTGGGCGTGCTGATCACGGGATTGGAATAACAGAATGTAATAAGGGCTCATTTGAAGAGTGGAGTGACAAGGGTGAGTTCGATTTTGGAAATGATGCAACAGTTTCTAAAACTACTTCCCGTTCAGCAACATATTCTCTCAACTTATGGATCAAATAAACTTTTTTTCTTGGACCATTGATGTCTTATAACTAGAAATATAAAGCGAAACATTTTTTTAACATGAGGGGCACCTAGTAAACTCCACCCCTGGAAGTGAAATCCTGGATTTTTCCTCACATATCTCCAAAGGTAAATCGCAGGCATGAATAATTCAGGGTTCCCAGACATTTTGAAAATAAAAATTCCCTGTCTTTCCCCTGACTGAATAACAGTTTTCACTGACCTTGTTGAGCCGCATGGGCGAGCATGGGCCACATGCATAACTTTTACCTAGGCCCCGCTCTTATCATATTACACAGGATACCCAACATAATTAAACTGTCCGGCATAAATGATACTAAATACTTATCAGTCTATTCGAAAATTGCAAACAGTATGAGTATCACACGGATATTCATAGCTAACTTTTAAAAAAATTCCCTGACTTTTTCCTGACTTTTCCCTGACCCCTGGGAACCCTGAATATACTAGCTGTTTCTATGTATGACTATCTATTTTTGGAATATTGTTTTGACCTTGTTCATTATATCAACACCAATTACTGACCGGAAAACTCCTGCGTTGTCTGAAGACCAGTCAGTAATACTTTGATACTATAGAAGTTTCTGGTAGAAATCTTACAACATCAATAAAATACCATAGATTCCACTTAACGACTGTCTCTAAGGGACGGACCATTAGATAGTTGATGGGGGGTTGCGTAATTCCCCCCAAAAAAAATCGGGCAAGCACTTAAACCTTTAAAAAAATATCGTGCAACCTCTTCTGCTAGAAGAAAAATATCTAACTGTACGTAAAAAAATATCGTGTAACCTCTTCTGCTAGAAGAAAAATATCTAACTGTACGTAAAAAAATATCGTGCAACCTCTCCTGCTAGAAGAAAAATATCTAACTGTACGCAAAAAAATAACGTGCAACCTCTCCTGCTAGAAGAAAAATATCTAACTGTACGTAAAAAAATATCGTGCAACCTCTTCTGCTAGAAGAAAAATATCTAACTGTACGCAAAAAAATAACGTGCAACCTCTTCTGCTAGAAGAAAAATATCTAACTGTACGTAAAAAAATAACGTGCAACCTCTTCTGCTAGAAGAAAAATATCTAACTGTACGTAAAAAAATATCGTGCAACCTCTTCTGCTAGAAGAAAAATATCTAACTGTACGCAAACAAATATCGTGCAACCTCTTCTGCTAGAAGAAAAATATCTAACTGTACGTAAAAAAATATCGTGCAACCTCTTCTGCTAGAAGAAAAATATCTAACTGTACGTAAAAAAATATCGTGCAACCTCTTCTGCTAGAAGAAAAATATCTAACTGTACGCAAACAAATATCGTGCAACCTCTTCTGCTAGAAGAAAAATATCTAACTGTACGTAAAAAAATATCGTGCAACCTCTTCTGCTAGAAGAAAAATATCTAACTGTACGCAAACAAATATCGTGCAACCTCTTCTGCTAGAAGAAAAATATCTAACTGTACGTAAAAAAATATCGTGCAACCTCTTCTGCTAGAAGAAAAATATCTAACTGTACGTAAAAAAAATAACGTGCAACCTCTTCTGCTAGAAGAAAAATATCTAACTGTACGTAAAAAAATAACGTGCAACCTCTTCTGCTAGAAGAAAAATATCTAACTGTACGCAAAAAAATAACGTGCAACCTCTTCTGCTAGAAGAAAAATATCTAACTGTACGCAAAAAAATAACGTGCAACCTCTTCTGCTAGAAGAAAAATATCTAACTGTACGTAAAAAAATATCGTGCAACCTCTTCTGCTAGAAGAAAAATATCTAACTGTACGCAAACAAATATCGTGCAACCTCTTCTGCTAGAAGAAAAATATCTAACTGTACGTAAAAAAATATCGTGCAACCTCTTCTGCTAGAAGAAAAATATCTAACTGTACGTAAACAAATATCGTGCAACCTCTTCTGCTAGAAGAAAAATATCTAACTGTACGCAAACAAATATCGTGCAACCTCTTCTGCTAGAAGAAAAATATCTAACTGTACGTAAACAAATATCGTGCAACCTCTTCTGCTAGAAGAAAAATATCTAACTGTACGCAAACAAATATCGTGCAACCTCTTCTGCTAGAAGAAAAATATCTAACTGTACGTAAAAAAATATCGTGCAACCTCTTCTGCTAGAAGAAAAATATCTAACTGTACGTAAAAAAAATAACGTGCAACCTCTTCTGCTAGAAGAAAAATATCTAACTGTACGTAAAAAAATAACGTGCAACCTCTTCTGCTAGAAGAAAAATATCTAACTGTACGTAAAAAAATAACGTGCAACCTCTTCTGCTAGAAGAAAAATATCTAACTGTACGCAAAAAAATAACGTGCAACCTCTTCTGCTAGAAGAAAAATATCTAACTGTACGTAAAAAAATAACGTGCAACCTCTTCTGCTAGAAGAAAAATATCTAACTGTACGCAAACAAATATCGTGCAACCTCTTCTGCTAGAAGAAAAATATCTAACTGTACGCAAACAAATATCGTGCAACCTCTTCTGCTAGAAGAAAAATATCTAACTGTACGTAAAAAAATAACGTGCAACCTCTTCTGCTAGAAGAAAAATATCTAACTGTACGTAAAAAAATATCGTGCAACCTCTTCTGCTAGAAGAAAAATATCTAACTGTACGCAAAAAAATAACGTGCAACCTCTTCTGCTAGAAGAAAAATATCTAACTGTACGTAAAAAAATATCGTGCAACCTCTTCTGCTAGAAGAAAAATATCTAACTGTACGCAAAAAATAACGTGCAACCTCTTCTGCTAGAAGAAAAATATCTAACTGTACGTAAAAAAATATCGTGCAACCTCTTCTGCTAGAAGAAAAATATCTAACTGTACGTAAAAAAATAACGTGCAACCTCTCCTGCTAGAAGAAAAATATCTAACTGTACGTAAAAAAATATCGTGCAACCTCTTCTGCTAGAAGAAAAATATCTAACTGTACGTAAAAAAATATCGTGCAACCTCTTCTGCTAGAAGAAAAATATCTAACTGTACGCAAAAAAATAACGTGCAACCTCTTCTGCTAGAAGAAAAATATCTCACTGTACGCAAAAAAATATCGTACAACCTCTTCTGCTAGAAGAAAAATATCTAACTGTACGTAAAAAAATATCGTGCAACCTCTCCTGCTAGAAGAAAAATATCTAACTGTACGTAAAAAAATAACGTGCAACCTCTTCTGCTAGAAGAAAAATATCTCACTGTACGCAAAAACTAACGTGCAAGGGTTGAGCCAAAGAAATTAATATCATGCAACCAAAATTCCTGCAACCCCCCCATCAATCATCTAATCAGGTTCATCCCTAATCTAGCTTAGCAAGTTGTGGTACAATGTGTCGCAGACACGTTAACCAATAAAACATAGATTCATGCGCAAATACAAGTAACTTTTCTAACAATGTGTTACTAAACATTACTAAGTTTCACCATTAGAAACAGATTTGCCGAATTTTAAAATTTTATAAATTAAGACCGTTATATATACATGTAGGACCGGCCATTTTTTTTATCGCCAGTGGGAGGGGGGGAAGGGGGGGGGGGGGGTGGAGATTTATGTGTTTTAATACTCAGATGCGTTACTACGCGTTACTATTAGTTTCACCTTTAGGAACAGATTTAACGAAATTCAATATTATATAAATAAAAACCATTATATATACATGTAGGACCGGCCATTTTTTTATCGTCAGGGAGCTCGGAGGTTAAAAGGCGCTATAGCAAGTCAATTAAATTTAGGGGGGTAATAAGGTAATAAGGTAAAGCTAATTTTTTACTTCGACAACGAGGGTAGTGTTTGCCCAATTCTCCCGAGACAGGAACCCATATATAAAGCGGCGAGGGTGCGCACTTTATCCCCACAGACTATCAGTGCTCCTATTGCGAGTACTTAAATCTAAAGCTACACAGAACAGAGAGAAGTCGAAACAGACGTGGAGATCCTGAGAATTGAACTATCGATCTCTATCTCTGAAAGCCGCACACTAACATCAAAAATCCTTTTTGTATCTACACATACCATGTAAATAGAAAAATGTATCATCTACCTAATTGCTATTACAATTTAAATCTATGTACTAAGTAGCTACCTATCTAGTCTAACTTTTAAGTTATCATAGGCAGCTTGTACTTTTATGTATGTCATATTTCTCACAAATGTAAATATTTAAATATTGTGTTATATTAATAAGTACTGAACAAAATATTGATTGATTAATTGATTGATTGAAATCAAAAATACTGACCTTATTGCCATCATCCATGCGTGCAGTTAGCTGTTCCACTAAGAAAAACAGGTACCAGAGAAATAATTAGAATTCTGTACCAAACTCGTGTTTCATGAATGTGTGCAACGAAGCCACTTATGAAAATTATAGAATCACTCTTGAAACCTTTTTTTGTGTGTGGAAAGTTCAGTATGGGTGGAGTGCTCTGCTAATGTACCGATGTACCGCCTCTCATCATTGTGCCCATGGGTTCTATCCCTGGACTTGCTTTCGTATGCAAGTAGAGTTAACAAATAGACATCAGGGGTGCTTATCATTTAAACCAATCCATCCAGAAATTCATTCGCCAATGGTAATAAAAGAGCGGGAAACTTTGACTTTCGAAAAATGGTACACGCGTCTACCGAAAAAAACGAAAAGAGCGGGAAACTTTGACTTTCGAAAAATGGTACACGCGTCTGCCGGAAGAACCGAAAAGAGCGGGAAACTTTGACTTTCGAAAAATGGTACACGCGTCTACTGAAAGAACCGAAAAGAGCGGGAAAAGTGGATTACCTCAATCTGAAGACCGAGTTTTCAGGAACTCTCCGAAAGGAATGATACATACCATTTATTTTCCAACCGGAATTTCCGGTTTTTCTGGGTGTAAATGGTAAGCACCTCAGTTTTTTTATGTGCCTGTCTTCTTATTGACGATAAATTGCGTCATCACATTGTCAAAGTAGTATGAATAGTAGTGTGATCCGCATACTTCTTTGACAATGTGATGACGCAATTTATCGTCAATAAGAGGACAGACACATAAAAAAACTGATGTCTATTTGTTTTTTACAATAAAAAAAAAAAGACAAAACTTCTCATTTTTTTGCGATCAAGACAACCAACGGAAAGAGCGCGCGCTCGTTGACGTCAGCTTTATCTGTCTGTCCCCTTATTGAAGATAAAAAATAACCAATCAGCGTGCGAAAAATTTGTAAGCTATTGTAAAATTGCTTGTTGTTTTTCTCCAGTGCTTTGAGATATTTTCCTCCTTGTTGTTGTTGTTGTTTTCGTCGTTGTTGTTGTCGTTGTTATTATTGTCATTGGTGTAGTTTTCCTCCCTCCCGCAAAAACCAACCTCTGAAACAAGGTTCGCAAAGTTCTATCTTACCCCATTCATCATACTTGGATCCAGAATCAGCAGCTGACGGGTTTTCAGGTTGCTGTTCAAGCTGTTTAAGAGACTCTAACAGATCCTCAAAGGTGGATTTGCTGGCTCCCTCTGACTTGACACTAGAAAATTAACACCAATAGGCATTCACTTAAACTTGCTTGGCGTTTGTTTTATCAGATGTGTATGTTCTTAGGATGCATGTGACCTTGTAGCCGCCATGTTGGTTGACTTGAACAAAAGATTTGGTCTTGGTTTCTCTTGTTATGTCAACCAACATGGCGACCATGTCTTTTGTTATTGTGCATGTGACGTCATAGCCACCATGTTGGTTGACTTGAACAAAAGATTTGGTCTTGGTTTCTCTTGTTATGTCAACCAACATGGCGACCATGTCTTTTGTTATTGTGCATGTGACGTCATAGCCACCATGTTGGTTGACTTGAACAAAAGATTCGCTCTTGGGGTCTTTTGTTATGTCACCCAACATGGTGGCCACCTCTTTTGTCCTTTTATTCTCATGGGAAGAGATGCACGCCAGCAATAGACAAAGCATATTAATAATCAATTTTCATATTTACTTCTGAATTGTGCTTTCTGTTCGGTCTGTTTCTGGAGTATCCTCTGTGATAGCAGTACTTTTGGCTACCTGGATTGTTCGAACATCCTCCTGGAAAAGGGTCAACAAAAATCACCAGTAAAGAAATCAAGTCAGTAATACTCTTATATACAGAGTTTCATTGGACATGCAAATGACAGCCCTGGGTGAGTCTAGTAGTGGTTGATCAAATCAAGGGTGGTGGCAGTAGGGTGTTGGTAGGTTTCTAGACAGGTTATTGGTGGTCGAGGATGTCAGAAGATGTTGGTAAGGTGTCAGTAGGGTGTTTGTAGGGTGTTAGTAGGGTGTTAGCAAGGTGTAAGTAGTATATTGGTAGGGCGTCAGTAGGGCGTTGGTAAGGTGTCAGTAGGGCATTTGTCAGTTGTCAGTAGGCTGTTGGTAGTTTGTCAGTAGAGTGTTGGTAGGTTGTCAGTAAGGTGTTGTTACAGTGTCAGTAGGCTGTCAGTAGGATGTTGGTGGTATAATCTTCTGGTTGACCTTCTCCTGAATGCTCCCTAAAGGCGCTATAATATGAGACACAAAAACGTCCAACTTGTTGCGCAACATTGTTGGGGTGCAAGTTCGAAAACAATGTTGCTCGTTTTACATCCTATCTATCCAACTTGTCACGCAACAATATCTTTTGTTGCAAGTTGGGAAAACTTGTTGCGAAAAGTAGAACGTAGATCAACTTTCTGCAACAAATTTGTGATTAACTGCTTGTTTTTCATCACTCGTCCAACTTGTGACGCAACATTTTATGTGCAGAAGCGACCGCCATCTTGAATTATGTAGCTTGTAACAAATCAGCGTGCAAAATATCACCGTGATAGTCCCAACTTGCAACATTAGATTTCGTTGCGTGACAAGTTGGATAGATAGGATGTAAAACGAGCAACATTGTTTTCAAACTTGCACCGCAAGATTGTTGCAAGACAAGTTGGACGTTTTTGTGTCTCGTATTTCAGCCCCTTAAGGGAAAAAATCATTTAATCTATTGCACCTGAAACAGCTCATCTAGTTTCCGTGCAGTGCTGCTCCCGGTAGCTGGTCTGTTATCGTCCTTTTCCCTGCGACCAGCAGCAGTGGATACTCCAGGAGAATTATTTAATGCAGACTGGTTGTTATTTCTCTTAGTGCCAGTTGCTTTTGGTTTCTGTTTCGTGCTGCTCTTTTTCTTTGAAATTACTCCACTTGATTGAAGGAAAACCTAAAAAGAAAAGAAAAGAAAAACTATGAGAAATGGTAAATTATAATAATGTTCTGTTTCTACACATTTACAAGAGTCATAAGTTATTGAATGTAAGATTATGGATAAAACGTGTAGATTTTTTAAGAACATGATGTTTCAGCTATAACTAGTGACAGCCTTCATCAGAATGATGATGAAAATGTGTGAAGAGCATACATGTAAACAAAGCGTGGAAAGAGGCAATGTAATAGTGACATCTGTAATCTTACATTCTATATAATGTCTAAATGCGAAAGCCTCAAAGATACATGTACAGTCATAAGTTAGTTAACTGTAAGGTTAGTTAGCATGCTACCCTCATAGATAAAGGGTTATGATGATGTTGATGATGTTGAAGATGATGATGATGATGATGATGGTGATGATGTTGATGTTGAAGATGATGATGATGATGGTGATGATGATGGTGATGATGGTGATGATGTTGATGATGATGATGATGATGTTGATGATGATGATGATGGTGGTGATGATGGTGATGATGATGGTAATGATGATGGTGATGATGATGGTCTTGATGTCATGGTGATTCTAATGATGATGATGGTGATGATGTTGATGGTGATTCTGATGATGATGATGTTGATAATGTTGAAGATGATGATGATGATGTTGATGATGTTGAAGATGATGATGTTGATGATGTTGAAGATGATGATGATGGTGATGATGATGATGATTATTATTATCAACTTACTATTTCTTCCTCTGCTTTTCTTTGGTTTTCTTGTCTTTTTTCTTCTCTTTTGTTTTGTAGTTCTTTGATAGCTGCTTGTCTTGCTAATCTTGCTTTTTCTTCACGTCTTTTGGCTTTCTCTGCTTCTTTTGCTTCCTAGCAAATACCGCAAACATTCATTTGTAAGACAAGTTATAGAGTATGCTGCTAAGGCATCATCCTCTCAACAATTCAAGGCTTTGGTGCAAGGGGTCATGGACAATTATTCCCCTCTGGCTAAGTGATTACGGTGAATATTTACCTTGCCACTCAAAGACTTGCGGCTCAGGAAATATTCACTGATAATCCCTTTGCCTTCAGGAAATAATTGTTAAATATTATTATTATAAAATTTATTGAGATATATCCTCTTTTTTCAATTCTTACCATTGAGCCTAAATGATCAAAAGACTGTCTTTCCTTTTGAACCTTTTTTTGACCCAAAATACGTTTAACAGCAGATTTCCCTGTCTTCCGTCGGACACTCCAACCGCGGTACCATTTCTGTATCATTATTGCTGCGGCATTTTGCTTAACGCTACCGGAATCATCCTCAGATAAGTTACCAAACTTTAGCTTGGGTACTGGGCTTTCCTTCGATTCCCCTTCAATAATCCCATGGTCATTTTTATTCCCTTCGTTGGCAGGAGAATTAAGCATGTCATTTAGAGCATCAACAAGAGGATCGTGTTGCATATCTTTTGGCCAATGATTTTGGGCCGCATCATGTGGTTGATCGTCATTTAAGTTATCCCACCAATTGTAGTCTTTTTCTTCAGATGGAGAGATAAGATTATGTAAAGGAGGGACTTTTGGAACATGATTAGATCCTGGCCACCAGTCATCAATATCCTCTGTAGGTAGTTGGTCACTCTCTGGTCTACATGAGTCAAGATCAGGTGGTTTATTCTAATTTAATCAACAAAAAAACACTGTTTAGTTTTTATAAACATGTGAATAATGTTTTGATAAGGAATTTTTTCTTTTCTTTTTCTTTTAGTTTTGAGCACAAGAAGTATTTGTAGACTTTCTAAAAGTCCTTGGACCTCACTTTATTAATTGAAGTAAAATGTGTTTTTTTTGTGGGGTGGGGGGGGGGGGGGGAGGGGGGTTGGAGCATCTTCTTATCCTTGTGAATGGAGCTTTAAGTGTGACATATTGAATAGTCCAGTTTCGAATTCCAAAAAAACCACTGTCTTTCTTGATTACAGACTCATTTACTCAGGCTTAGCCTCGAATCAGTGTCTAATTACTCGCAAATACCAATGGTAAAGTAAAGAGTGCACAACTTCAACAATACAAACACTTTGAAACTTGACGGACCTTGACTGGAAAACGTGAATATTCTTCACAAAATCGAGGCTTAGCCTGAGTAAATGAGTCTGTAATCAAGAAACACAGGGGTAATTTGGAACTCAAAAAGGGTCTTTTGAAAAGCAGTTTCATAAAGATTTTTCTAATGTTTTCTTTGACAGGTTTTGGTGCCCAAAGTTATCGGTGTTTCAGGTTATATCATTGACCGATAAAAATTTCTGCCTTAGTATTTTAGTGTTTTTTGTGAGCAGTTAGACCTGGAAATATTATGTCACAACTCATAAAAGCTCTACATGTTAAAATAATTCCTACCTTTACATTGTATTGTAATACAGTAATTGTATAATCATATTGAAAAGCTCTTTTGCACTTTTACCTTAAAGACTGAAGCTAAATCTCTCTTGTGTTTTGACCTTGGTCTTCCAGAAGAGGTTTTCCCTTCTGAATACCTTGTAAATAATGGAAGAAATATAACAATATTTTTTTCCACACCAATACCAATATTCTTTGCAAATTTTCTTTCTTATTCAAATTAATATCTTTGATAAGAGTAAGACAACTTGTAATGACTGTATTGATGTCTAAGGGATTCTGATTCTTGGGGAGTCAGAATGGTGGGGTGGTAAAATGCTTGCCTCTGAGGTCCGGGGCTTGAATCCCAGCCACCCCATGTGAGCTGAGTTGGTTGGTTCTCTTTCTGACTCCAAGGGTTTTTCCGGTCCTTTGGTTTTTCCTCCCTCGTCTCAAAATCAACCCTAACTACATGTAATTCAAACTGGTTAGAGCTGTGCTCTGGGGTCATACATGGACTGTATGCATGTAGCGGCTGCCAGAGGTGCCTTCACATGCTTTCAGTTTGACCCCGTTGAACTGCACCACTGCTGTACTTGCGTTGGTGATAAGCAATGACAAGTTTGTTTTTTAAAGTTTTTTTTTTTTTTTGGTAGTGATATCATCGTATTGCACACATTGTAAAGTAATATATAAACAATTGTGCTAGATGCTTTGCCAAAAAAATAATCAAAAAAGACATTTCAATCATTCAAAATCCAAGATTTGTATAAGATCCTCTTAACATGAACTTGATAAATTCTTATTCATGGCACTGACACGAGTTAAAAATGTCTGCGCATGCTCTGAATCCGTATGCAAATTAGTCAAAACATAAGTACATGTAAATTTGACTTTCAAACATGTCTGATAATTGCCCTACTTCACTATGACGTCACATCAAAACAATATTCAACAATCTATTGTTTAAACGCAAAGGATCGTGGTCGTCTGCCGGGGTCAAATCAACGCAAACTAACTGAAAATTGTTCTAAATCCCGTATCATTCCACGAAGTGAAGTAGAATAGCCAGCAAACACTCAGAATATTTTTTAGTATATATTAACACATATTATATCTGAAAACCAGGCCATTTTAGATTAAACTGTTTTGCTAGGAGTAAATTTAGTTGAATTTTCTATTGGATTTGGCGATTCTATCCCTGACATAAACAAGCAGTGACGTCATAGTGAATTAGGTCAATTGGACTTCACAAAATGCCAAAACTTAGTGTCCATGCTTGAAACTTAAGACTAATTCTTTCATATTGTGTTTGTTAATACAGTATCTTGGTCCGACAAAAGTATACTCTCGAACTTTTTTGTATACTTGGAGAAAACAATCATTTATTTTCTTGCTCAAACTCTTCAAAATTCTTAGAAAACGTGCTGAAATGAACGCATGCGCAAATGTTTTTCTCTAGTGTCTATGGCACTTGCTATAAATGTTACCTCATGTTTCCTTGTTCATTCACATTGTACGTCTTACTTCTTGCTCCTGAGCTGCTGGTAGTTCTGTCGCTATCACTGCCAGCCATATCAGATAATGGTCTACCAGGTACACTAGATCTTACATCTATACGACAAGAACAATAGAATGTTTTCTCATTAGACCACATGTCATTCTCTAGAGTATCATTGCTTTGTTTATTAGTTTTGTATGAGAAGACACATGAATATGGATACAACTCAAAAAAAGAATGCGTAGTTACAGAATTTATCCATACCCCCTCATTCCCAATTTTTCTTTCTCTGACCCCCACTCCTAAGAAATTCCAAATGCCTCTGGGGGAGGGTAATTTCTGGAACCATACAATGTTATTCTCAGGAGAATATGTGGTACTGTATGAAAAGGGAGAACATTTATGCCCAAGCAAAAGTACATCTACACTGTATAGCACTATCGGTGACATAAGCTATTGTTGTTACTATGCCAAGCACCTATTCACTGATAACACAAAGCAACTTGACAAGATCTATTGGTGGTTTTCAACCATTCCCAATAGGATCAAAAGAAAAAGACATGCTGGCCATGCTGGTGGACTGGTACAAAAATCCCTAATGAGAAATCTTTTGTTAAAGTCCACCAGATGAGGTAATGTGAAAACAAAGAATTGTGATAATTCTTTGCACGTTACGTCATCGCGGCCATGTTGGTACCATTTAACAAAAGATTTCTCATTAGCATCCATTGTTAACGGTACCACAATGACCACCATGCTTTTGCCTTTTAACTCTCTTGGGAATGCTTGTAACCCATCAATATAGTAGGCAAATTAACATGATAATGCTAATGCACGTTATGTCATCGCGGCCATGTTGGTACCATTTAAAAAAAGATTTCTCATTAGCATCCATTGTTAACAGTACCACAATGGCTGCCATGTTTTTGTCTTTTAACTCTCTTGGGAATGCTTGCAACCCATCAATATAGTAGGCAAATTAACATGATAATGCTAATTTTTGTATACAACAACTAGCACTATTGTACTGTACATACCATTCCTGTGTTGTTCTGTTTTCTTGGCTACCTTCTTTTGGCTTCCAGTAATCGATAAGTCACTAAACTCTGAGTCCTACATAAAACAGATCAAAAAAATACAATAGATTTTAACTATTAACTTTAAATAAAACAACTTATAATAAGTCTGTCTAGCTAGAGAGCAAACAATTAATCTGTGAAACACTAATTACTAAATAGTACAAAATAGTGCTAATTGAACAATAGAAAACAATGGAATTTGCATGAAATTGTGCTATTAATTAGTATTACTAATGTTTCATGGTTATATCGTTTGCACTCTAACTAAGTAACTAACTAAAATTAGCTAAAAGCTTGTATGAAAAAAAAAACGAGAAATATTTTTAAAGTAACTTTATCTTAAAATATAAATAGTTAATTATTTTATCGTAAGCTTGATTAAGTCTATAAAATTTTAAATAGCGTTCTCAAAACATATGAAACACTTGGTTTAATAATTAAACTGTTCCCCCTATACTTTTCATGACACAATTATTATTTTCAAATTAATTTATTTTATTCTTAAAAGAGGAGAACTAAAGGAACAAACAGGTTTCCCTTAGGCTTCAAAATACAAGTTCAAAAAATTATTACACAAAGTTCGCTATTTTTCTTCTAAATTTTTTATATGTCACGTACAAATACAACCTAAACTCCGCATAAGAACATCAAATATTTATCTAACCATGGTATTTTACTCACAGCATTGCTAATATTAGAACGTGAAGATAATTTTCCCTTCGTCCCACTTGTTCGAGTTCCTTTAGCTGATGTTGGTCGAGTATTCCCAAGCGATCCAGTAGAAAAACTCTTTTTCGACGCCATTTCTCCGATACACAGTGGAAAAAAGAATAATAAGAGGATCTGTTCGAGGTATTTTTGATAAGATGTGAGGCTTTTTTAGGTTAGAAATAATAATTTAAAGTCTAAATAGTGATTTTGTTGTTTTTGGACGCCATTACTAAGGGTTACTCTGGCGCCTAGTACCCGGCGCTACGCTACCGGATTAATCCACAGGGAACCCAAGAGATAAGAAATATTGCTGGGTTTGAAATCGGCTAGCGAGCTCGCTAATCAATAGCTGCCCTATTTGCCCTAAATGTTGGCCAAACACTGACGATATCGATCATGTGCACGTAAAGTCAGCCAAAAATAATTCTGTTGAAAACTTGTAATTCCAAAGACGGTGGAACGCAGTTTTTAAAATTGTGGGGGGGAGGGGGGGGGACTGCAGTCCTGTCCTCCCCTCCCTATCCCATACACCGACCCAAAAATTAGACAAAATAAAAATGTAATTCCCGTAAGAACCGTGTACAGGCCAAACAAGCGACATTAATTCATTTAAAAATATGTTTAAATGGTTTTTTTCGCTAACCGTTCTGAAGTTCTCGATCTCTCCATTATTGATTATATTCTTCAAATATTGTCTTTTTAAATATCCAAACCAGTGAAGTAAAACTGTGAAACTCGGTTAGTAAATGGATTCAAATAATTACCAGCTCTAATTGATTACCGCGTAAAATTTGACGATATATTCATGTATATATCTTATTAACTAAAAAGACTGAAAGTCGTATTTTCCTTTAGGCTCTACTGACTCACGCGATTGAAGCCCGAATACTGCCCACTGAGTAGCTGTAAAGATACTAATAAATATCTGAATTACAATCCTAGAAACTCTTCTTCAAGCTGCGTATTTTTCCATTCCTTCTTTTCTTACTTTCCTTTCATTAGTTGTGCTAATGATTCTTTTAAAAAAAACACCAACATCATGCAAGTTTTAGAAGACACATCTTTTATTACGCTAACGCTGGGGTTTAGATATCTATTTAGATGAAATTTATATAAAATTTATTCGAGGCGGCCTTCAAACACCATCTATGCCAATCATGGTCATAAAACTACACTATTTTCATTTCATTGGAAGAGATTCGTGAAAATAGCATCCAAAACTATCCTCCATGATTGCGACATTGTACTTTGGTACAATGGTACCCTGCGTTCTAAGGCCTCGTTTTTTTCCCTTGCCTTCACTCCCATCCCATTTTACTATTTCATTTTTATAGCGCCAAGATATATTACTATTTACAACTGTGAAAATAAGTGGTTTTTCCATGTCCGTCTTATGAGTATCTACAAAAAAGCGTATTTTTAACGGAAGTTAATATATCTAAGTCCTCAGTTTTACAATGAAAAAAAAAATTGTATTTTATGAAAGTGAGGGTCTGTGTCTTTGAATTAATAATAATATTATGACAACTTGTTTGAATGAATAATACAAATATTATGACGATAAGAACATGTTAATGAACAAGGCATACCACACCCACGTTGTCACTGGCGGACTGCACCTAAAGATAAACAAATAAGTGAAATCAATAGATATATAATAATTATTAAGATGGTGATGATGATGACAATGATTAGGATGAGATATGATTAGGGTGATTAGGACAGATAATGACGATGAAAATGATAATAATTATGTTGATAATAATGATGGTGATGATGATGATGAGCTGATGATGGTGATGATGATAATGATGGTGATGATGATGGTGATGATGATGATGTGATGATGACGATGATGATGGTAGTGATGGTGGTGACGATGATGTTGATGGTTGTGATGATGATGGTGATAGTGATGATTGTGATGCTGATGATGATGACGTTGATAATTCTTAAAAATCAACATGTGAGTTGAGCATTGTGTGCATAGAATATTAAATGTAGTGGTAGTGAGAGTGAGCGAAAAGTGTCCCCAATTAATGCGAAAGCGCTAGAACGACTAGATACTTGAATGAAAATGATTGTGATGATAATGATGATAATGATAATTTCCATGAAAATGATAATAAAGATATCAAGAAGACAGATTTTTTTGTGATGAAAAAGTTGTTAATGATAATGATAATCAAAAATTTGCATAGGTGAAGAATACTTACTATTGTCTCCTGACTAATGGAATCTAGTAGTAGTCCTACACGAACCCATCCTTGAGTAAGGCCTCTGGACAGACTGAGTGCTATGATACCATTTTTTGAAATCGTTGTAGAAATGCCAAGTATTCCTAAGCCTTTCTGAGTTATCCAGGGAACTCTGTAAGACCTATGAACAATATATGAAACACAAGGATTACTATTTCTACCAATTATAAGAAAAGTGCATATGATATGACAGAGCACGGCAGGAGAGGGTATGACAAGACAGGGCGTTGCAGACAGATGGCAGTGAGGTTTTTTCTTCGGAAAGAAAGAAAGAAAGAAAGAAAGAAAAGATTCAAAAACCTATAAGATTACCACACGCCGCACAGTCCTTCCATCTCGTTCGTTCATTCATTCTTTTTTTCTTTCTTTCTTCCTCCTTTCCACCATAATTAAGTAAGCGTTACAGCCATTCTTCATACCAAGGACCCATCATTTCTAGCTAGACTTATCAAGGTTTTGAAACTGAGATCAAAAAACACTGAATAAATGCAAAAGACCTTTAAACACAACAGAGAAACGCGCAACAAAGGAAAAATCTGATAAAAAGGAAAGAATTTTTTTTTTTGCATGAGCAACTTACCTCAATACCCTGAGTGTTCTCAAAGCTCTGCGTCTGGCAGTCGTTCATCTTCCCTTCTTGCTCTTTGATCTTGTTCTCTAGTCGCTCCATCTCTATTTTATGCCTCGCAACAAACAACTGAAATGCATCCATAGTGCTGGCAAGACTTTCCTTCTCTTCTTGCAGACAAAGAACCTGTCCCCTTAGCTCTTCGCTGCCTTTCTTAAGCTTCTCTATTTGTTCGTCATCTTTGTTTACTTTTCCCTTGGAAAGACGGTAAAGATTCGCTATCTCTGATTTCTGGCTTTCAGTTTTTTGGTTGATTTCGGCTGTTTTTCCTTTCAAAGTTTTGATCTCATTTTCCAAGACAGACGTGCTCTTTAGATCAAGGTGAAGTTCTTTGCGAAGTTCATCTATCTTTGCGTTGGCTCTTTTGCATTCAGAGACAGCCTCTTGTTGTCGTCTTTCATGTTCAGCATCGCTCTGGACCTAAAACGCGTGACGAAACATAAATTGACTAAATAATTGCATGTAACTAAGGTTACATTTTTGTTGACAACAAGAACGATTCTGTGACACGCTCATTTCAGAGCGACCGCAAGCCTGCGGCAACCGTGATGGTTTCTAAAATATTGATTGACAATATATTTGTTTCGCTTTCGTGCCGCAAACTTTTCATAGTCCAGGGTCCTACAGAGTGCTATTCCCATTTCCAGCCCCAATTTGGACCAAATCTCATAGTCTTAGTCTATGTTTTGTTAAAATCTCAATCCCATTCCCATTTTTGATTGTTGTTTTGTTTGTGAATTCCATTCCAAGAACATAAAATCCCACTTTCCTAGACCAAAAAAGGCGAAGCGAAGCTCCCATTTTACCTCTCCAGGACCCTCACAGTCATACAGACACGGTGGACCCCGTTCTAAATGCTTTGACGTTTTCCTACCTTGAAATCCTCAAGCACTGAAATCCTAACTTGTGACTCCACCAACTCATTCTTTTGATAATTGATTTGAGTTTCTAGGCTCTCAATATGAACCTTCAGACGTCGAATATTGCTCTCATATTCGGCTTTTTCTTCCTCTTGCATGTGTTTCACCTCTAGCAAGCGGGTGATTTCTAGGCTCAATTCGTTCACTTGAGATGTAAGATCGTCTTTCATACGTTGCTCGTGTTCTTTTTGCTTCTTGAGTTTTCGCAGGGATTTTTCAAGGTACTCTTTTTGTTTCATTATCCTTCCTTCGCAGTCAGATATTTCCTGTTCATGTCTACGTTTTTCCTCGAGGAAGCAAGATTCCTTCGACTTTATTTCGTTCACCATGGTCTGGAGGTTCTCATTGTTGTCATTTTGATTCTTCAGGTCTTCTTGCAGTCTTGTAATTGTGTCCCTCGATGTTTGCGCACTTCTTGCTGCTTCAGATTGCAAGTCGCTGCGTTCTTCTCTTAGCCTTCGGCATTCCTCTGCAAGGCAAAAGTACATCGAATCACAATTTATGGGTGCATGGCAGTGTCAGATTCAGGACTTTTAAAAAGTGAGTTCCAAAATAGCCGCTGCACATTAAAAGCTGCCGTGATTGGCTTCACGAAATGAGGTTTCCAATTTAATTTTACTGGGTGTAAAATTACATAATCGTCTTCACGAGATCTTACAAAGGGGGTTCAATGGAACCATGCCCACCCGTGGATCTGCCATTGCATGGAAAGGGTGGCACATTGAAGGCTACGTCAAGTCTCTGGTTCAATAGAGCAGTTTTCGTATAACTGTGAAAAGCTCACGGCACGAACACGGACGTGACACGGCAAGGGATACGCCAGACCAATCACATCATTATTGCATCCAATAAAATACCCAGAACACGGTATAAACACGGCACGGACACGGTCACGCCAAGGTCATCGCACTTTCAGACCAATCACATTGCGCGAGAAAAAAAATCAGCCAATTAAAACATC